>NC_090768.1:47674186-47769186 GCF_036898095.1 Palaemon carinicauda
TAAAGCAATCCATCAATCAATAATTGCAATAGTTATGTTCCATATAACATTTTGTATTTGGACATAAATAAAATTTATTTATGCGATATAATTTCAAGCATTGCAAACAAATTCGGCTTACTTCATGAAAAAATTGAATATTTCCTAGACATAATGCAACAAATCATTAGTTTATATCTGTTATAGTGTAGCCGTGCTGAGGCAGAGAAAAATATTTCTCTGTGGGAGCATAACGTTTCCCCATTGCCAAAAGCAAAAACCCTTCTTATAGGCTGGATAACCAGAGTTAAAAGATTGGCTATTAACAATAATCAACATCACATAGACATCTTGATAGACTGCAGGTTATTTCCAGTAATGAGATTTTGAGGGTGGGAGGTTGATTTTGTCTAAATTACCTTATTTCAGAACTAATAAGTCAGAGAGCTGTAAAGTTGTATGATAACAAGATTGAATATCAAAAGTAAAAGTTCTTGATTGGTTTATGAATTCAGAATTTCAAATGTCATCTCTCCTAAAATGACATTTTGTTTTTAGTTTTAAGGTCATTCAGAATTATATTTAAGTAAGAGAAAGGACTTAAAAGATTTAGTTTCACAAAAGGGTTTTTCTGCTACTTCTATTTGTGTGAAAGAAGTGTTGAAAGTGACCCAGGGGTTTACATGGTTTTTACGTGAAAGAAGTGTTGAAAGTGACCCAGGGGTTTACATGGTTTTTACAAGGATTTATTTAAAAGAAATTTGCTGCACATTAAGTGCTCTGGTAGTAGATTTGCCATGACACCAGCCACCCATCGACATACTACTTAGGGACATATTGTGTCCTTTGACTGGCTATATAGCACTAAATTGGATCCTTCACTCTGGTTACGGCTCATTTTTGAATTGCCTACACATACACTGAATAGTCTGGCCTATTCTTTTCACATTCTTCTCTGTGCTCATATACCTTACAGGACTGAAATTACCAAACAATTCTTCTTCACCCAAGGGGTTAATGCTGCACTGTATTTGTTCATTGACTACTTTCCTCTTGGTAAGAGTAGAAGAGAGACTTTAGCTATGGTAAGCAGCACTTCCAGGAAAAGAACACCTCAAAATCAAACCATCGTTCTCTAGTCTTGGGTAGTGACATAACCTCTGTACCATGGTCTTCCAGTGTCTTTGGATAGAGTTCTCTTGCTTGAGGTACACCCAGGCACGCTATTCTATATTATTTCTTCTTTGTTTTTTAAGTTTTTATAGTTTATATATGAAAGATCTATTTTAAGGTTGTTAATGTTCTTAAAATATTTTATTTAATTGGTCATTACTTCTCTTGTAGTTTATTCATTTCTTTTCATCACTGGGCTAGTTTTCCTCGTTGGAGCCCTTGCACTTATAGTATCCTGTTTTTCTAGGGCTATAGCTTATCTATTAGTAATAATAATAATAATAATAATAATAATAATAATAGTAATAATAATAATAACAATAACAATGATAATAATAAATTGAATCCCTCTCTAGTTACAGCTCATAATTCCTTTGCCTACACATATACCAACCAAATAGTCTGGCCTACTCTTTACATTTTTCTCTTTTCTCATATACTTGGCAACACTACAATACAAAAAATTCTTCTTCACTAACAGGCTTAACTACTACACTGCAATTGTACGGTGGCTACTTTCCGCTTCATAAGGGTAGATGAGAGACTTTAGCCATGGTAAGCAGCTCTTCTAGAAAGACACTGAAAAATCAAACTACTGTTCTCTATTTTTGGGTAGTGCCATAGTCTCTGTGCCATAGCCTTCCATTGCCTTGGGTTAGAGTTCTCTTGCTTCATGGTAATGATGATGATGATGATGATGATGATAACAATATATGGTTTACATAAAAATTTACTGTTAATATTCTACTTAAATGTTAAGTAATACCTTTTTTGTTCTCTATGGGAGAATTCAAGGTTTTACATACTATGCTGTATAAGACTAGTTTTAAAAGGTGGATAGTGAATATAGGTTTGGAATCCAGTTAAAAAATTCAAGTGATTACAAGTTTACTTGGGGTTAGGAATGGTTAACTTTTAAACTAGTCTCAAGTGGTTGAGAAACATATTAATCTAGATTGTTATTTTCTTGCATCTTTCCTTTACCATCATATATCCAATAGAGTATGAATCAGTAATATGAACATCAGGGGAGTTTAATAAAAATAAGAAGAATTTTAAGAATAAAGTTTACTATTTTTATACCAACCTGATGTTCATATACATCCCCCCAACCCCCTCTTGGAAGTAGAGAGAATGGAAAATTTCCATTTTGGGGTAGACGTCGACACAGCTTCCAATAAAAGCAAAACGAGTATTAGACAAGTATAAAAACAAATCTTATCTATTCAAATTGTTTGCTTTTCAGAAACTGAGCAATTTCTAGACATAATTTTTAGGAGGTTTTCAGTATACAGTAGAATAAGCTATACCTGTCTGAGTCTTAGTCAAATGCTCTAGGTATAAATAAAAAAAAAAAAATCTTATGTAACAAGAAAAGGAAAATCTACTCTTGCTCACCAATCCCTACTCGAGGAAGATTGATTGATTGGTTGAATTTGGGTTTTCTGGCATCCTAACATCGAAGGTCACTAATGCCGATATAATATGTTATAAACTATAAAAAATACAATTCAAACAAATAAAAAGAAACATCAGTATAAAACTCAAATAGCTTTCAAAAGACCTGCTTCTGAAATAAATCTAAAAATTGCAACAGTATCATACACCCCATCCTCTGCAAGAATCTTAGTAAGGATGAACCTGCTATTCTCACCTCAAGCCTTAAACAGATATCTATTTCATAAGTAGCTAACAAATGCCTCGATGTCAGGGGTACCAAACAGTCATCACAATATGGCTGATATTGGTCGGTCATCAAAAACTAGTCCCAAATGAGTTTGACCAATATGAAACCGGTAAAGAGGAGTCTCCCACTTTCGAGATATATTGTACCTCCAAGGTAATTTAACATACATTTTTTCCCTCATCTTATTCCCATCCATGGCTTCCCGATGGTGTTGCCAAATATTATAAAAACAACCTCTCAATGCTTGGTAAAAAGTCATTACAGAGGATAGGATATCTTTTTGGAAGCAATTCAGCAGCAGCTACCTTTGCCAGTTTATCTGCCTCCTAATTCCAAGGCACACCTACGTGTGCTGGAGCCCCACAAAATTGAACTATTATACCTCTCAGCCCAGTACTACAGTGTCACCCTGGAATCTTTAAAACTACTGGGTTACTGGAATGCAAAACTTTCAATACTTGTAGGACACTTTTTACATCACTAAAAATTGTAAAATTGCCCTACTCTTACAGCACTATTTTTTTCCAAAAGAGGTTGGTATTCCACATAGTTTGGCAGTAAATTCAGAAGATACTACTAAAGCAAGAGCTTGACACTCTATAAACAAGCATTTATGAAGCTGCCATTGAATCCTGAATTGTCTCCTCGACTGGGAGGAAACGGGATCTGTGAGGATATGCGAGAAGCTTCCATTGAATCACACATTGCATCCTTAATCAAGTCTTGTAAAAATGGAGCTAGAACTGAAGCTTTAACATATTCCTTCTTTATCTGTGCTCCTCCTTGCTCCTTTGCGACAAAATAAAAATGCCACAAGTAATAAGAATAGCAGAAAGTACAGTTATACCATCATCTGGAATCATCTAAATTTGATAACTAAAATAATGGGAATGCACAAAAATAGATTTGAACAATCCTAGATCATGGCATACCAGGCATTCACTGTCCAAGCTAGATGGTTGGGACCAAAGACCAGAAGAAATTCGGTCTCAAGGTAAGGGAGGCAATAAGCATATCCAGGTTAGCTTTTATAGTTGTTGGTAAATTCAAAGGTGCAAGAGCAGCAGTTGGTTTTTCCTGCTCAGTTGACTGATAAGCTAGGTCATTCAACTCCCTTGGGACCAGCTGTAGATCATTATAGCTTCCTGAACTCTGTCCAGCACAAGAGTTCCTAAACAAGGAGGAAGGACAGATTTTGTTTCCCCATGTTTCCTAATATAAGAGATCAGTCTCATATTGCCAGAGGAGAAGCTATAATATGTACTTGTATTCATTCCTCTATTAAAAACCAGGCTTTGAAGACAGCTCATGAAAGTTGATATGAAACTTTGCCTCTTCCAGACTCCAAAGGCCTAGAAGTGAAATTCTATTAAGGTTGCAACCTATCCTAAGATGTGTCTATATAGCTAAAGGTCAAAGATTTGATCTCTTAAAACTACAGTCTGACAGAAGACAATTTTTGTCGTGCCACTAATCCAATATTTAGTGTTGATTGGGAAATGTTAGGACAAGAGTCGAGTTGAAAGATGGGGTTCTGTCCCATAATTTCCTCTGGTAGAGTTGGAGAAGTCTCCCTGTCAGGCGAGATTGAAGAACAAGCATTTCCGTGTTGCCCAGAAAACTCATCCACCAGCTGCCAGAGAGTGGCTGATGGATCTTGAAATCCTACATCAAATCTAAGAATGTGCCTAATTTTCTTAGACTGAGAAGCTCCAAAACAAGCTGAATCTATTACCACCCTTGAATCAACAATTGCTGAGTCAATAAGTTGTGACTTTCTTGGATTAACTGAAATACCCACGTTGGTGGCAATAAGGTTCAAAATTAGGTCCTTGATCCTAAGATTCTCAGTCAAGGAGTTTATCAGAACTAACTAGTAGTAAAGATACAGAATAATTCTCATACAAAATACTGTAGATGGAGGAATTCTGGGACTAAAGCCATGATTTGTAAATACCTGTTGGATTGTTCTTAGACCAAAGCACAGGACTTAGAGGACTGATAGGTCTTCCCAAGCAAGAAAAATGAAACAAACCGAATCTATTACCATCCCTGCATTAACAATCTTTGAGTTAAATACATTGTGACTTTTCTCAGGTTGACTGAAATACCCAGATTGGTGACAATAAGGTTCCAAATTAGTCCCCTGATCATATGACTCCCATATTTAAGGAGTTTATAATGACTCACTGGTAATCAAGATGCAGAATAATTTTCACATATAATAGATGGAGTAATTCTGGGACTAAAGCTATAACTTGTGAATACCTGTTGGGCTATTCTTAGGCCAAAGGACAGGGCTTAGAATGGGTAGGTCTTACCAAGTAACCAAAATCTTAAGATACTCTCTTTACTCCAGATAAAGACATGAAAAACATATTAAACATATCTATAGTATAAAGAATGGTGGAATTGGTCTATTGAAATCTTCACAATAATTAAAAACTTGTTGAGGATGGAGATACCTAAGACTGGTTTTCAACTCCCTGATACCTTTGCCGCGAAGATCGGGAAAAGTCATTCCCTTGGTGCCATACTTCCAGAGGTTCTCTACCTTATGCAGATAAACACAAACTCTCTCTTTTTTCTTCATTACCAAATTAGAGAACGTGTTGATTTCCTCACTCCACTTACAAGGGTGTGGTAGAGCCACTTGAAAATCACCATAAGTTGCTTAAGGAGGTAATACCGATCTCAAAGTTTTGCATATCACCTTCAATGTGGAATCTGAAAAGGAAAAATTTTCTATGATTCTCTTTACATATGTGCTATGTGCGGAGTAATGCCATCTACTAAGGGAAAAATGAGGTCTTGCCACTAGATATGATATTTCTCTCATAAATATTAACCAAATTCCATATTAGCACAATAGCTATATTCGGCATGTGGTTGCACGGAATGAAAGGAATCCATGTAGTAATGGTGGGTTATATTCAGTCTAATTGTTAAAAACTAGTGGAGAAAACACAACTTTAAACTCATGATCTTGTTTCAAATTGCTGCTGCCTTCATCTTAGATGAAACCAAAGATCGATCATTATAAATTGATCTGATCTTAAAAGATCAGAATAAAAGTTGTTTGTTCCAAAGCCAATAAAACCTTTCATTCTTGAAAAAAGGGATGTGTCTTCAAAAAATACGAATAATCCCCCAGACTCGTCTGTTGTAAGGGGAAGAAGGCACGGAAGTTTCTGACCTAGAAGAACATCTGACCTCTGTTGGGGTTCTTCAGTGTCAGTTAACCGAGTCTGAGTGGCCATAGGCAGCCAAGGTGCCCACAGTCTTTGAAGGTTATGGTTGTTTTAATGTGCTTCAACGATCCCCACTGCATGGAACCTGACTGTAGATGCCCTTAGTTGAAACCTATTAAAGCCTAGATGGGGTGAATGCTCAGGTGTTTGGGCCAGAATACTCACTTCGGTCTAGCTGATCTAGAAAGTCCTTCCCTTACTTGTTCTGTAGACAAAAGGCTTTTATGCAGGAGGCAGTGCACCTAGCCTCTGACTATGGTCTCCGCCTATACAATACTGTCGACCAACTGATGATCACATGCAGTAACAAACTTTGCTTTTAAAATTATTCAAACCCAATAGGAGAGAGTAACAGAGCTCAGCCGCTGATCAAGTCCTTCAGGTTCCGTCAAGCAAAGCAAGTCGGGTGTGACGTCTACTTGGCACCTGTTGCAGGTAAAAAGTGCCACATGGACCATTCACAAACACCATAATCCCTACCATGTACCTGAAATTTGTGTTATTGGATAGAACCGAATATTTCTTTCTCACCAGATAACTTATCTGTTGACTTTTGGTACAGAGATGATAGTTGTACTGCAGATCAGACCGGTGCTCGATTCCTTATCTCCTTTTACTGGAAGGTGGTGATGACAAAGTGTTGGAGGCCCATGGGCTGGGATAACTCCCTCCACCATGTGTTGTCCTCCTAAAACCTCGGCATTTTGAGCATGACCGCGCCAAGCTTGTCCTCTTGCTCAGGTTTGAGGAAGACCCCATTCTTGTGTAAAATTCATCAAGGACCAAAAACAGTTTCTTCCTTAGGATGTCAGACTCTGCTTCACTCATTCTTGGCACTCCTAGGCTCAGTCCAGGAGGGGAGTTAGGAGGAAGAGGGGAGGGGGAAGAAGCAAAGCAGAAGGATGTTGCCCACTGTCAGTAGGGGGATGACTTGCAATGCACATTCCCTCTCTATCATCTATCCCAATCCATTCCACACTTACTTTCCAAGTTACATCTCTGGATATGTTCACAGAGGTAGAACATTCCAAAATTTTCATGCTTGAAGTTTTGTACAGCACTACCATTCTCCTGTCAGCTCTTCATGAATTGTCACGAGAGAGGACGATTCTGTAGCCCCTTCAGCTTAAGTGGTGGTTTTTTAGACAGAATTTATTTTGAACTTTTGCTTCATACACAGCCTCTGGTGAAAGACTTATCCTTTCTGTGACTCAAGGGACTTGCAGTGCATGCAGAACTTAAGCAATCCCAAAAGTGCCTCGTTCATTCCTAAGGTAAGAACATGAGTGCGAGGGTCAGCTTTGGTCTCTTAAAATAACCCTTCAGAATCTTTCCCGGCTGAGCTTAAGACTCATTCTTATTAAATTCTGGATATTGTGTTCGTGGCGAGTCTGATTTCACAGCCAGACAAATGAGTAAATACCTTGGAATGCTGTTTGACTGTGAAGCGTAAGCACCCCTGTCAAGTATCAGTAAACTCAAGATAGGTAGCACTCCAGTTCCTTTTCAACAGGAAATACCGAACAACTCAAGGTAACAGGGAAGAATGGTTAGCAAGGGGGAAAGATACGAATTTGACCCACCTTATTCCTCCTCGGCAAACTCCTTCCACCTTCTAATATCTTTTTTGAATACTTCTACATAAAAGGCAGCAGTAGTAGCAGTTTTGCAGGAGGACTTTCACAAGACTCCTTGGAACGTTATAATAATAGAGATTGTATGGAAAAAAAATTATAATTTTTTTTTAATTAATATAGTGTATAGTGATTTTTATTAATATTGGCAGTATATAATATCCCTAATCCCATCTGAAAAAATGTACCAAGTAATCTACAGTATTTTATTTTTTTATTTATTTATTTATTTTTTTTTTTTTTTTTACAGAACTGACAGGATGCACTACTTCCAGTAGGGAACTGAGATGGTAGCGAGATCATGACAGTTCCTGTGTTTGTAGTCTTGTTCAAACTGTGGGGCGTGTGTATTATTGAATGGATACGATTATTTTTGCCTTCCCAAGCATAAAATGTTTGTTGTTTTTGTATACTTTATATACCATAAGTGGAGCTTTGTGACGATATGCTTGAAGCTGGATACCCTTTATAATTTATTATTTTCATTACATGTTTACTGTTATCATTGACAGGCTCTTTCCCATCATAATGTAATTACCTCTTTTCGTATAGACAAACTTTTTCCATGAATAGTGTTTCATATACTCGTCCCCAGAAACAAGGGACCATAAAGTGGCATGGAAAAAAGTTTCAGCAGTAGTCAAATTGCGAGTGCAGTCAATATCCAAACCCTGCTAACTGTTTATACAGATAATGAACCACAATGTTGCAGGGTTCTGCTTAAGCTTGAATTTTTTCTTTTGAATATGTCGACCTTGACTGAAAATGCTCTGTCTTGATGTTAACTACTAGGAAATTTGCATCACAAACCAAATAGGACTGTATTTTGAAAAAAAAAAATACTTTTTAATTTGTTATCTTATTTTTGAGTGTGCAATCTTCCTGTATAACCAATTATTTGTGGTTTTGTATGGATATGATTGATATGAGTGCCCAATGTGTGGACGACTTTTTTTTTGTCAAATAATTTTTTAGTCTAGTTATTGCTTTTTAATTCTTATTCCATACTGTAGGACATCATTTTTTTCTAATTACCCTTTATTTCTCATTTTGAAATCAACCATTTTTATATTTCTGCAGTATGAATTTTCCTTCCATAGTATGACTTGGGTCGAAGCATTTATATTTTTCATATCTTTATTTTTTCTTGTTGGAAATGGTGTGGAGAAATGCGCAAGTAGAAAATCTTACCTAAGAATTGAGCTGTTCCATTTTTTCAAAAACTCGGTACAGTGTACAGGTGGAAGAGAGACAGCATACTCAAGATAAAATAATAGGGAAGTTATACGGCTCTCACTGGGTCCCCTTACCCAAAATAAAATCAAGGGGTCGTCCCCAGTGCCCATTTCTTTCTTGGCTGTTTACCTTTCTGCCTAGATCTCTAGGCATTCCACTATATTTTTTGTGTAGTGAGAAGTTAGTGTGTGGTCGGCATTCTGACACTAGGAAGTCTGCTTGCTACATCAGGCTACAGTCTGCAAACCACTACAACATCTTGAAATCAATCTTCTTTGGGAGGGAGTGATACATCTTACCTACTGACTGCTTATTAAAAGGTTTGGTCAGGCAGAACCATAAGCTAGGGGTCCGGTGGATCAATAAGCTAGGTGAGGGTAAGCTTATACACCTACCTTCATCATTCCTATCAAGACATAGGAGGAACTCTCTGGCCATTAGGAAGCCGCTTTCTCTCTCCGGAAGGAGTATCGGACCTCACCCTTTGAGTGGTACCAGTGGGTTTCGTTAAGCTGATTGAGAACCCAATATGATGGCTTTCACTTTTAATCACATGCAGGTAAATAATCCTGGCCTAAGCACAACAGCGGCTCCTTTAGGTCAGACAAAGGAGAGACGTTAGCCCGCCTTCAACGTTCCTGCTGACATAAAAACATACATGCCCTGAGAGAGCCACTCTTGTCTGCTAAGAGAGAGCAACAGAGCTCACCCACTGATCATATTACATCAGGTCCTGTCAAGTAAGCAAAGGAGTTGGCTCTGACAGCTACCACTGTGGTACCTATTGCAGGTAAGAGGTCCCACATGGACCATGTAATGGTATGGAATACAATGCCCTTGAAAAGCATCACTCTCCCCTGGGAGGGCGTGACAAAGCTCACCCTGTGATCATTTTGCCAGGATTTGGTTAGCCAGGCCTTACTCCAGTTTAATAGATGCTTCTGCAATACCAGCAGCAGGTAAAACGCGAGTACTTGCACCATCCAGGTAGAGTGGAATGTGTTCATTCACCTTCCTGGTCCCTTCTGGGAGACACTCTAAGGTGGCTCTGAGTCGAGCTGTGTCCTATTCTACTCTCTCAAACAATCTAGCCTACTTCAAGACTTACATCCCAGGGTGGGGTGTTCCTCGTCCTCAGGGCACTGGCGCACAGGCCTCCAGCTAACTTGAGGAAGGTGTCATAAGGATTTTCCCCCCAAGACTCTTTTCAACATCAGCTAGCCCTTTCATCCTATCAATCTTAGAGGGATGGGAGTTCTGTCATCTATAAAACCTAGTCTATCTTGAAACCAGTTCAGGACCTTCTTGAATCTACCTCTCCAATGAGAAAATGACACTAAGATGATACATGCGAGTGACTAAGTAACCCACAGTGCTACTTGACCGGGACTCAGCATCTATGAGTGTTGCAGTCTTCTCATTAACCCACACTGGAACAAAAAGGAAGTGTCCAGAACTGTTCCTTCTGGTTTTGTGAGACTGCAGCTCTGGTCAGTGTAGACCTCTGCCATCTCAAGGAAGAGCTCACTTCAACTGTCATTCAGGTGTGCAACTCGCGACCTCTGGTTTAGAATCTTGGAAATTTAGATTATTGCATTTTTTGGCTATGAGAAAATCTATATTTCATGTTTCAAAAAGGTTTCTTAATGGACACAATTTGCTTTATTACTAAAAAATCCTTTTTATATAGTAATGCAAACCCATCTAGTCTCATATGTAATCCTCTAATCTGGGTAATAATTTACATTTCTTAAAAAATTCCCAAGAAAGCTATTTATTTTAGTATACCATATACAGTAAGGCAGTGATTTTTTTTTTAAGCAAAGTAATAGGTTATCAGTTTTCCTCTATATAATATGGTAATCATAAATAAATGTTTGCTGCATTTATGTTCCCCCTTACTTCTTTATCTGGTCATCTATATATTTAAAATTTTTCATGTTATAATTATGCTGAAAGCTGCGTAAAGTGTCAGAGGCGATAACTAAAAAGCATAAAATTTGAAAAGTGAAATGCCAATCTTGCTCATGTGTCTGGAGTTGGTACATGTAACATATACAGTAATGTATGTGGGGATTTGGAAGCGATATATTTGGTTTGAGGGAACAGCCTCACTAGTTAATAAATAACCTTGAAATATTGTATGATATTGTCTCTCATCTAAAGTGGTGAGAAAAATTACCAATAAAAGCCCGTATTTATATATATTAAAGTCCTATCAATCAATTTCTACAAAAAACTTTGATGGCTGATTTCTCAAAATATGAAACATTCAGAGAAAAAAAGCATCTACTGTCTTTAATACAGACCAATTTTTGTCATTCAAACATGAAAGGCCAAGGAATTTTATAGCCTACAATCTATAGATTCAATTATATAAAAGGCAAAAACATCCATGTAAAAAATAGTATATAAAATTATCTTTCAAACGGTTAAATGAAAAAAATATTGGTCGAGAAACAAAATAGTAGAAAGTATGAAGTAATTCCAAAATAGGATTGTTTTATAGGGGTTGAGTTGTGCTTCTTAACCAACTACCTTGTTAATGCTCTAATGGCTGTTCTAGCTCTGTTGAAGATGAATACTTACTTCAAAGGACTCGAGTTTGTATTGCTTAAAAATATTATGTTTCATTCAAAAGCAAATAAAATGCTTCTGCTGAAACCATGCTCTGTATCAGAAAAAGGGTCTACTGCCTCAGGGTTTAAAAATTTAGAGCAGAAACACTAGTTTTCTTCAGAAGAATGAGTAGTGTTCAGAGTTACAAGCAAAGGACGAGTGATTTCGGAAGGAAAGTTGACGATCAAAAGATGTCTTCAGAGAGGTATTGTTTGATCACTAAGATGACTAAATATTCACTTAGGCATCAGAGATAAAGATTTCTGGTAAACTCTTACTAAAACTGCCACACAGCACATTACTGTCTAAAGACAGTCGAAGAATAAGGAAACTGAACAATCATTATGGAGCCTAATGACTTAAATCAAATTTTGTTAGCAGCAAATGCCTGATAGGTGACTGCTTGACAACTCTAGAGGTTATCAGAAACACAAACTGAAAACCTATCTTAGCCAACAAATTTAAAAGATTCAGAGTTCACAAAATTCAACGAACGTTGAGTGGTGGCATCAAACAAATGAAATGCATTGCTATGTGCATAAAAGGCTTGTGACTGTAAGCCATTAGAGAAGTTTAAAGGTTTTAGCAGAGACAGAAGCCTGAGAAAGTTTCAGTGACCTAAAAGACTTACCGCAGTCTTCTTAGAGGAAAAGCACATCTTGAAGGATCTTGCTTACCTAGACCCATCCAAAGATAAATTCAATTCATCAGGAGAGATGCTGTTATATCTCTTCCTCTTACAAAAAAGCTTAAAGACATCATTTGAATCACTATCAACACGCAGAACTCACCTAAACTGTCACAGGTACCATGCCCAAACGAGTGAGGCAATGGTTGGAACAGCCAAGGCCCAGCTGCTTCCCTCATTTAGGCTCTATCATTACCTAAGGAAGGTCCCAGCATACAAAGTGGTAGTTATATCCCTTGCCTTTTCTTTAAAAAACACAATCTCTCTTGCCACATTCGCTTGAACCTCAGGGTAACTGAAGACAGAGAGTAGCAGGGAGGGGAAGCATAAATGGGTGATAGACAGAGGGAAGCATTGGTAAACAGTTTCAAATACCAAACTGTAGTTAAGGAACCAAATTACCCAACTCTTTCAGCACTATTTTCCAAGAATCGTCATTCCCTCTCTTATACTTAAGAAAAACTAAAATTCACCATCAGAAAAACCATTGTATTCCTTGCATCCATTCTGTAGATCACACATACTGTTTCTACGTGTAACACACTTAGTGTGAGTTGTACTTAGGGTTATACATTTAAGTCTTAAAAAGGCTGGTGCAATACCTAACAAAATATGACTATGACATGCTCAGAAATTCTGGAGAGAAAATACAACTGAAAAAGTACAACAATACCGGGCTCCAACATAGCAAAGTAATCCTATTACATTTGTAATCACAATGGAAGCTTAGAGCTGATTGAATAGTAGTTCAGCAGCTAGCAAGAAGTAGACCATGAGGAAAGTTTAATCCTGCTAGAAATGGCACAGTGATGGAATCTGGTGATAGAGTTGTTAATTCATAGTTAAGCTATTTAATCCAAAAGAAAGATTTGTTATTACTTTTTCTGCTAATGGCAAGTGCTTGAAACATGAATATTAGATAAATTTCTCTCCACTTTCCTATGTTCTATTTACTTTCGCCAAAAAGCTGTAGGCTTTGTTAATTACTTTCCCTAACAGATGTTTGCCCTCCTAGTTGTTTCTCTTGACATATCGAAACCATTTCAATATTTGACATGTCTGCCTATTTTCCAGTCTTTAAACACCAAATCTCTCAGACAATTATTCATAATACAATCTTTACACCAAACTCTAGCCATAAATCATATTCTATAGTGCCATCTTTCGAAAACCTCCTCCATTTGCTTCTTTATTATATATATTTCTGCTGCATGAAACTGTATAAGCCCTACATACAAACATTAAGTCTTTGGTCTCTACTAACTAAGACTTTTTTTTTGAACCAGTAGCATAGATTTACATCTCCATTTCATCCCCATTGCAGCCACTCTTTTTCTTACGGTTCTCTCAAATACTCTACTTATAAGATATGGTCATTTATCAAACACTATTCTTCTGCGTACTGAGTTCATGACCACTGCTTTTCCGCAATTATCATAACTTTTCCTATGCTTCCTTTCCGGTCACCCTACACTTTGTTATATTTTCAAAGATGAATTTTTAGTCTTCTCTGTTCCATTCCAATCTTTTACTTTTCAAAAACTTCCAAAATCTCTTTCTCAAATGATGCTATATATATATACAGTATGTATATATATATATATATATATATATATATATATATATATATATATATATATATATATATATATATATATATATATATATATATATATATATATATATATATATATATATATATATATATATATATATATATATATATGTATATATGTATATATGTATATATATATATGTATATATATATATATATATATATATATATGTATATATATGTATATATATGTATATATGTATATTTATATATATATATATATATATATATATATATATATATATATATATATATATATATATATATGTATATATGTATATATGTATATATATATATATATATATATATATATATATATATATATATATATATATATATATATATATATATATATATATATATATGTATATGTATATGTATATATATATATATATATATATATATATATATATATATATATATATATATATATATATATATATTTTATATATATATATATATATATATATATATATATATATATATATATATATATATATATATATATATATATATATATAATAGGAGATGCCCAGAACTTTCTTTCCTCTAGTCCTTTGTTGCGTCTTCCAGTCATTACTATGAAGACCTAGAAAAGGTTCAGCACAAATTCTTGTGATGTAGTTAGTAGGTTGGTAGGGCACCAACCACCCATTGAGATACTAATGCTAGAGAGTTATTGGCTCCTTTGACTGGCCACAGTACTACATTGGATCTATATCTCTGGTTATGGCTCATTTTTTCTTTGCCTAGACATACACCAAATAGACTGGCCACATTCTCCTGTGCCCTCATACACTTGATAACACTGAGATTACCAAACAATTCTTCTCCACTCAAGAGGTTAGCTAAAGCACTATAATTGTTCAGGGGCAATTTTCCTTTTGGTAAGGGTAGAAGAGATCCTTCAGCTATGGTAAGAAGCTCTTCCAGGAGAACACTCCAAAATCAAACCAATGTTCTCTTAGTCCTGGATAGTACCATAGCCTCTGTACCATGGTCTTTCGCTGTCTTGGGGTGGAGTTCTCTTGCTGGAAGGTATATCCAGGAACACTTTTCTATCTTATTTCTCTTCCTCCTATTTTTTTTTAAGATTTTACAGTATATATATGAAAGATCTGTTTTAATGTTGTTACTGTTCTTAAAATATTTTATATTGTTCCTTACTTCTCTTGTAGTTTATTTACTTATTTCCTTTTCTCACTGAGCTATTTTTCCTATTGGAGCTCTTGGGCTTATAGCATCCTGCTTTTCCAACTAGGGTTGTAGCTTAGATAGTAATAGTAGTAGTAGTAGTAGTAGTAGTAGTAGTAGTAGTAGTAGTAGTAGTAGTAGTAGTAGTAGTAATAATAATAATAATAATAATGATAATAATAATAATAATAATAATAATAATAATAATAATAATAATAATAATGCACCTGCCACTGCCTTCACACTGTAGATCTTGTGTTATGAGAGTAATATCAGTAGCTTTATGAGTTATTCTAGTACCCTCAGCCTATAGAATAACCATCTAAGTATTTGTCACAACAACCTGTCAAGTGCTTTATCTAGGACCTCTGCCTTTCTGCATGGCCCTTTTCATTAAGTTGCCTCATCACAGACACTTCTATTTCTCACTTCTCTGGCATGAACTCTAACAATTAACAACTTTCATAATTTCTCTCAGCCTTTCACTTTTTCCAATATTTACACAAAATACTCTGCCAATCACATTCCTTACAATTTCCACATTTGTCCTTTATATTCCATTACAGTAATTTTCTTGTCCTACTTTCCCATTCTAGCTCTTCATTCAATAGGTTTCTATGTATATCCTGGCAGACTCTTGAAGGACTACTTGTATTTTTATTAAATTGCTTGTTACTCTGTTATTCTGTAGGTTCCCATTCTTTTCCTTGGTCACTTAAAAAAAATGCCTTTCTAACCTCCCAAGTTCTTATGCTCTCTCTAATATAGTAATATCTAATAGTTTACGTAAAATTTTCTTACACATTATATTTTCATAATAATGCCAGTAAGTTCCCGAACTTCATTATCTTGAAATTTGATTTGTCCATTTCTTTCTTTAATTATTCACCATTTTTCAACCATGAATAGTTCCTCGTCCTCCTGTACTTCATGGAAGCTGTGAGGCCAACACTCCCAAATCTGCCTTCCAAATTTCCCTATACAGTATAGCGTAAGTCTCTTATCCTCTTTCCTGCCTGACTTTGTCCAGATCTGAAGAAATCTTTGTTTCTCTTCAATTACATTTTGCATATCTTGATTTCCTCACCCAGTCTCTCTCTAACCCTTCCCTGATATCACACAGCATATAACTTCAGCTAGATTTCTAATACTTCTTTAAGAAGTTTTGAGGGGGAGGATAATAATTAGATGAGATAAAGTAATGGATGATATGGAGACATGTCTGGTGGAAGAAAATGCCTTTGATAGAAGGCTCTGGAGAGGGTGCATTAGGGAACCAACCCCTAATGTGGAGATAACGGTGGGAAAGAAGCGATAATGCATTTCTTCTATCCGTTTCTTATTTGATTTTTGAGATTCCTTGATGTTATCACTTTGTATGTTATAAACTTCACAAATCACAGTATTTAAAGATAAAAAGGCGTTACTTTATGGCCAGTGCTGATTTATACAATATAAGAATATGGTGCTCAACTTTCCAAAGGCAGAAGAGGCTGAAGATTGCGACATGCTGGTAAATAATAGCGAACAACTGGGAAAAACACCTGGTCATAGACACTACAAGAGAAGGAATGGAGAAGGCGCGCGGTGATGACGTCAACCAAGATGGCGGCGAACATGGCGTCGTTTATGACGTCATCCGAGTACTGTAACAGTAATGGAGGAGGAGAACTTTGTATCGGCTCCTCCCATAACTTGCCACCAACTTCCCCCTCTAAGCGTAAACGCTATGTAGAGTGCAGATAGCTATGTGGCGTGTCAAGCATACGTACCCTGTTATTATACGATATTCTAAAGGGAAACCTTATGAGTACTTGCGCCAGAAGTTAGAATTCTGTGAAACCTTTAGTTTAATTCTCTGGGAATATCTACTGTAGTCATATATACCCTTAGGAAGCTACTGAAGGAACCTTCCATCAGGACGACATGGCTATCTCACCCAAAAATAGATTTTGAGCGAACCTCACTATCAAATCAAACCACAACCATCTACAATGAGCTATGCATGTCTCGCGTAACACAGCAGTGTCATAGATTCCTTTAATCCTCTCTCTACTTTTCATCTTACAAAATCATTCTGTTTTAGCTTTTCCTCTACTTTATGGCATTAACTTCTTCCTTGGCTTTACGAACATTGTATCTAGAAACTTAAATAACTGGCATCATACAAATGTTTGAAGATCACATTTCTGCTTAAGGAAAACTATTAATGAAAAGCCAATGTATTACCAGAGAACTACCCATTTTCCAGAATCCTCACAGTCATGATCTTGAAAAAATGTGGATCCATAAGTTTGAGGAGTTTATAGGATGAAAAGAAGTCCATAATCGTAATACTGTTACTGACAGGCATCATTCACAATCATTTTTACACTTACCTTCATCCCTTGCTTAACTTGACAAGAATTTCACATGTACGTACCTGAAAGAAAAAAACAAAAATGATAAAAATGTCAATTCATAACCAAATATCATGCAAATAAAATAAATTTTCATATTTCTATACTATCCATAGGATTTACTTTGTTTAATTAAAATTTATTTATGCATGTACGTACATGTTATTTAGGTAAGGGCTCTATGCAAATACAATACTGTACATGGTAGATACAGTATCTCTAGCTCCCATCTTAATTTGAATTATGAACTTTTGGACAGAAAGCCTCTACAAAACCTGACTAATCCATCCAAAAGAAATCTCTCTAAAAAAAAGCTTACATTTTTATCTCTTCCAAAATATATCCTTATCTGCAGGCAATACATTTCGACCTTCCTATAAAATTTGATAATCAGCTACCCTAAAGACTATGCATGCTACATTCAACTTTGGTAATAATACTTGTAAATATAACCTCATGTGTTGTATGTGTACTTAAAATGTATAATACACCACATCAATGCAATGTATAGTGTGCTTTTGATAATATAGTACAGTACATTATACAAGTTTATACTAGCAATATCAATATCCCACCACAAGTCTCTTTCTCTCTTTCATCTGAACACCTATCCAGGATAAGTAGAACAACTGTAATGCAGAAAATAAGGGCAAACTATATATATATATATATATATATATATATATATATATATATATATATATATATATATATATATATATATATATATATATTTATATATATATATATATATATATATATATATATATATATATATATATATATATATATATATATATATATATTTATATATATATATATATATATATATATATATATATATATATATATATATATATATATATATATATATATATATATATATATATATATGTTACTATTTTTATTACAGGCCCAGCTACAATCCCAGTTGGAAAAGCAAGATGCTATGAGCCCAAGAGCTCCAACAGGAAAAAACAGCCCAGAGAAGAAAGGAAATAAGGAAATAAATAGGCGATGAAAACAAATTCACAATAAAATATTCTAAAAACAATAACATCAAAACATATATGTCATATATAAACAATAAAAAGACTTATGTCAGCCTGGTCAACATAAAAACATTTGCTGCAAGTTTGAACTTTTGAAGTTTTACTGAATCAACTACCCGATTAGGATGATTGTTCCACAACTTGGTCACAGCTGGAATAAAACTTCTAAAATACTGTGTAGTATTAAGCCTCATGATGGAGAAAGTCTGACTATTAGAATTAACTGCATGGCTAGTACTACGAAGAGGATGGAACAGTCCAGGAAGATCTGAATGTAAAGGATGGTCAGAATTATGAAAAAGCTTATGCAACATGCATAATGAACTAATTGAACGACGGTGCCAAAGATTAATATCTAGATCAGAAACAAGATATTTAATAGACTGTAAGTTTCTGTCCACAAATTAAGATACGAACAATACTCGAAACAAGGTAAAATGAAAGAATTAAAACACTTCTTCAGAATAGATTGATCACCGAAAATCTTAAAAGACTTTCTCAATAAGCCAATCTTTTGTGCAATTAAAGAAGACACAGACCTATTGTGCTTCTCACAAGTAAATTTGCTGTCGAGAATCACACCTAAAATTTTAAGTCATACAAAGCTAAAGAAACATTATCGATGCTGCGATCCGGATGTTGAGGAGTCATTGCATATATATATATATATATATATATATATATATATATATATATATATATATATATATATATATATATATATATATATATATATATATATATATATATATCTATATCTATATCTATCTATCTATCTATTATATATATATATATAATATATATATATATATATATATATATATATATATATATATATATATATATATATATCTATCTATCTATTATATATATATATATATATATATATATATATATATATATATATATATATATATATATATATATATATATATATATAGATAGATAGATAGATAGATACAGTTGGCCCTCTTTTATACAGTCGGCCCTCTTTTATTGCGGGTTCTTTCTTTGTGGTTTCATTTTTTTTGCGGCCAAGGACAATGCAATACCTAATAAATAAAAATTCTCATATAAATCGGGAGAATCCAAGCTGAGCGCCACTACCTATCTCTACACATATTCTGACGTCTCATTATCCGTCTACACGGGTCATATTGGTGTCAGGTGTAAAAGATACGTCTGTTTGTGTATGCTGTGAGTGAAGTTGTTCTTTGAGCAGGTAAAATAAAAGTTCAAGATGCTTAGATACACAAAGACTAACATAGCAAATGCTGCTGCTGCAGGAGATGAGAACGAAGGAGCAGTGGGATATAGCATTGCCGATGAAGAATATAGACAGGAAATTAGAACGCAAGAATTGAAAAATAAGTTAGATAACTTGCAACAGTTAATGAACAGACTGTTGGAGGAACGAGAACAGGAGCGGCGTGCAACCACAGCATATCCAACGTAAATGGACAAAGTTCAAACGCACACAAGTGAAAGTACACATGCACAGCCGAGAGAAGATACGCAAATTGTAGTTTGGAAGTTGCTAGAACTCCAGGCAAGTGTTAGGCCTTTTGATGATCAACGACCTAACAAAGGGTTTCAATCAATTGAAGTGTTTTTGAGCAACTTTGAAGTAGCTACATATGGGTGGTCAGAAAGAGAAAAAGCTATTCAAGTAATTAGATTGCTGATAGATGCTCCGGCAATGGAGGTAATGTGTTGGCCACAAGGCAGTTTAAGAATTTATACTGAAATAAAACAACGTTTAATTGAGAAGTATGCCTTGCCTGATGCAAGAAAGGGAGACCTAAAAGAAAATTACAAACCCATAATACGGGAAGATGAATCCATTCTTAGTTTTGCAACTAGCATTTTTTGGGATTGCGATTCGTTTGCTACCCGTAGTGCCAATCTCCCAGAAGGTGATAAAAAGGCAATTGAGCGTAAAGATATTCGCAAATTGGTAAACCCGTATTTATGTGGTTATTTGTTCGATGACAATCGCTCGTTAGCAGACGTAGTGAGTGCGATACAAAACATTTTAGACAGTTTACCAGAAGAAAAAAGAACTGGGAATAACGGGGCTGATTCCGAGAAGTTGGCAGCCATGAGAGGCAGTTGACTCCCGAAGAGAGGTGAGGGGAATGAAGTCAGCAGATTAGCAGTCTTCAGATGTTGGCACTGTGGGGGAGAGGGGCACCGATGAGCGGAGTGCCCCACCCAAGAATCCCTCCGCTTTTACACTTGTCAGGCCTACAGTCATCTATCTCGAGAGTGCTCAGCAAAAAACGCCCAGGCCGGGTGGGCTGTGGCACACGCACACCTCCCGCCGCCCAACATCCGAGGAAAAGGAAACAGAGGAAGGGGGAGACGAGGGAGTTCGATGGCCCCCCACATGACATCACAAGCAGTAGCCGAGGAACCAGCGACGACAGACGTGACAGAGCATTCACTGGGACCTCCATCGGTACCCCTGACCTCACTCACGCAGCACTAGGGGGCAGCGGCATTGCAGCTAAGGTTATTGGCCCGTGCCCCATATCTTGTATTGGCCTTCTAGGAATGTTAGCAGTTAGGATCGACCTGCAAGATAAATCCATTCGAGTGCTGATTGACACAGGAGCCAGTATTTCATTGATTGAAAAAAGATTCTCATCAAATCTACCACAGCCAGCGGCATCCATTGTTCTTAACACACCAGGAGGAAATAAACTCCACATAAACCATACAACAATCGTCAAATTCAAGGTGGGGTCTGTGAAGTTTACACATGATTTTTTTGTCTTGCCCACCTTGGGAATTCCAGGAATCAAGGCTATCTTAGGAATACATTTTATCTCTAATAATCAAATTTGCATTTTTTGGGGAAAAGATACAATAACAATAAAAGGAGGAGGGTACACTTGGCCGACAGAAAGTCATGAGACAGTAAGTGCATGTGTTAGCTTGGAGAGACATTTAATTAGGGTAACAGCTGTACCTGAGAGAGAAGTGTTGTCTCCCCAGACCCTTACGAGCATATACGTGACCCCTTGTCACCCTCTTGCGGAAGGAGCCAAGGTAGTTGTTAAACCCCATGACAATTGGGCCCATATGATATTAGAGGGCTTGACAGAAATTAAAGAGAACAGAGCTGATATAACAAAAGTTATTTTGTCAAATAAAAGAGTTGCTTTACGAAGTGATTCTGTGTGTGAATTAGTTAGGTGAAATTGCTTATAATGGGATGTTGGGAGCCATAACTCAAGCCTGCACAGACGAACGCAAGCGGGAAAATTATGTACGTCAGAATATCAGCTTGTAGTTAGTGACATTGTTAATAATTATTCCGATATAATTGGAATTGGAGATGAGCCACCCAGGAGGATTGATCGATTTCCCTTTAGCATTGAAACTGGGCAGGCAGAGCCGATCAGGTCAAGGCCTTATAAGGTACCCATTCATTTCCAGGGAGAGATAGAAAGGGAAATTAATAAATTAAGGGAGCAAAGGATAATCGAGGAGAGCGATTCCCCCTGGGCTTCTCCAATTGTAGCTGTTAGGAAAAAGGATGGCTCAGTAATATTGTGTGTGGATTATAGGAAGTTGAATGCAGTCACTAAGGATAATGCATTTCCATTGCCCTCGATCAAAGAATTACTTGTGAAAGTACGGGATAGCAAATATTTTACAACTGTTGATTCAAAATCTGGATACTATTAAATACCCATTCAGGAAGACAGTAAATGTAAAACGGCATTTATAGCTAACAATCAATTATTTCAGTTTAATTTTCTTCCTTTCGGTTTTAAAAATGCTCCAAGTCCTTTTTCTAGAGTAATGATGGCGGTTTTGTTGCGCTTAATTGGCCGTAATGTTTTTGTTTATTTAGCTGATATCATAATTACAGGGAAAACGGCAGAAGAACACAATAATAATTTTCGTAAAGTTTTAGAAGCATTGCGACGTAATGGTATGAAAATAAATTAGTCAAAGTGCAAATTTTTCTGTAAACAGGTCGAATTTTTAGGTCACATAATAGCCCCCAGAAGGTATGCAACCCTGCCCCAGTAAAGTAACGGCTATCAGAGATTTCCCCAGGCCACGTAACTCTAAGGAAGTAGCTGTTTTCCTTAGGCTTGCTGGTTATTACCGTAAATTCATGAGGTTTTGGAGAGATAGCGAGACCCTTAGATGATGTAAAGAAACAAAAAGTAATAAATTGGGGAGGGGAAGGAGAAAGGGCCTTTACCCATTTGAAAGCTGCCTTAAATAGCAATGAATTACTCGCATCTCCTAGATTTGATCGCCCATTTTAGTGACAACAGATGCGAGTAGCGTAGCTATTGGTGGCGTAGTTTCTCAACGAGATGATAAAGGCAGAGAGCGACCCATTTGTTTTGCTACCCTGGCATTAAAAGGGGCAGAAAGGAATTATAGTACATTCGATCGAGAGGCTTTGGCTATTCTTTGGGTTCTAGAGAGGCATCGGTTCTTTTTATTAGATCAGTCGTTTGAGTAGCAAAGTGCTCATTGCCCCTTACGTGATTTGTATTACAAAAATGATTTGACCTCTCGACAAGCGAGATGGATTGAGAGATTGTTAGAGTTTAATATAAAGGGTTTTCACCACATAAAAGGTAAAGCTAACAAGGTAGCTGATGCTCTCTCTAGAGGTGCAGTAATAGGAGTAACAACTAGGGCACAAAAGAGGAACGAAGAATGTAACCAAAATATTGAAGACCCCCATCATAATAGAGAAAATAAAGAACGGGATGAGGGTTCTCCCGCTGCGCATGCAGAATACGGAGAGAGACGACTCGGAAGAGAGAGAGAGAGAGAGTAGCAGATGTTAGAGAGAGAAAGAGAGAGGGATACGAGCGGTGAAAGTGAATATATGTGGGTGACCGAGGACATGACCAGGGATGTCCAGAATGAATGCCCTGATGATGCAGGTTTGATTGACTTGGGAGGTTGGGACATAAAAGAAGTCAAGAGAGGGACAGAAAAAAAGAGGAATGGATGGAAAGAGTGCGAGCAGTGATTAAAGGGGAATCAGAGAGTTATCCGTCATTTCTAAATGTGCCTCGTGAGAAACCTTTTATTGAAAATTATATCTTATATTGTGCTTACGAGAAGAGGGGAGGGGAATTTTGAGCACGGGTAGTTTTTCCTCCCTCTTTAATTAAACGAGCCATCCACATTGTACATTCAATTCCGTATGCAGGGCATTTAGGGATTGATAGAACATCAAGGAGAGCACGTGAATCCTTCTTTTGGTTAGGAATGAAAAAAAATATAGAGAATTATATAAAAGGTTGTCATGCTTGTAACTGTTTCAAAGAACATAAAAACATTGTACCGGACGGAAGCCAGAAAGTGGCCTGTGATTCCTATTAAATTTTATAGAGTGCATATGGATGTAGTAGGACCATTTCCTACTGTTTTAACACAACATAAGTATATATGTGTATTGTGGATGCATTTACTCGGTACACTCATACTTACGCAACGTTGGATAAATCTGCAAATTCATTAGCCCAGGCACTGTGCTCTTTCATTACTAGGTTTGGTTGCCCGAAAATTTTTATAAGTGATAATGGTCTTGAGTTTATAAATAAGGTGGTGAAATCGGTCACGGACTTGATGAAAATTGAACAATTTTTAGTGACTGCATATAGGCCTTCAGCAAATGGCTTGGTAGAATCGCATAATACGGAAGTAGTGCAGATTTTACGTTACTTAGTGGCTGATGACCCCCTTCATTGGCACGCCATGCTTCTTACAGCTGAGCTAGCTTTGAACGTAGCATATAATGCTTCGCTCAGGGACAAGCCTTTCTTCTCAGCCACATCAGGATTTTGGAGATAGTTGTTTGTTGTCTGAAGGGAAGGTTGGAAACTGGTTCTATCAGACTTCTGGTCTTCTCTGCTTCTTGTCTTGTCCAGACATGATTTTTATCTGGTTCAGACATAGTTCCTCTTTTGTTCTATGTCCTGTCCTATCTCCTCTGGACAAGCTCTCCTTTAAGTTTATATATCCATGTATCAGCAGAGCTAATTACATGGGCAGTCGTTATTTCCATATAAGGAGTTTGACAATTCTACGTCATGATTGGTTTCCTCAAAAACGCCCACTTCGATCACACCATGCAAGCTTCTAGAACAAATTTCCGATGCAATCTGGACTTTGTGTTAAATCATAATAAAAACGCGGCACAAGTCCACCCATGATGACATTTTTCATAAACAAAGATATCCCTCGAGGCTCAGTTTCTAAAAATGTGACTGTACTGATTTAGGTGATGGATGACATCTTGCTCCAAACAAGAAAGTTTCTTTATCGCTGCAGGCACTCTTTGTCAAGGTTTGGTTCGTTTCCAAAATGCTGACAACAGTGAAGTGATGACTGTTTCGACCAAACACTATGGCAGTCGTATCTCATCTCGCTGCTCACCTTTTGGGAATAGATACGTTAGTCTGTTTTAATAACATATTTCTTCCATAATATTGCGTCTACCCATGACACTGAGATAAGGGCAAAGATTTGGGAAAAAACCTGAGGGTCTGTTGACAGACTGCAGCATAGCACCCTGAATTGAAAGATTCTGTTTTAAAAGGGAAACCTTGAGTACTTCCTTGAGATAGGATGAATGAGGACCTGAAAGTAGGTGTCTTTTAGGTTTACAGTCAGAAAGATATCATTCTTCCTGATGGCCTGGAGAACGGTGACCAGTTTCCATTTTGAATCTTGTTTGTAAAACCAACAGATCTAAAGGGGAAAGGTCTAAGACAGGTCTCCAACCTCCCATCAGCTGTGAAGGACTACCATGTGGGCCAATAGCTTTGAAGGCATCCCTCACTGGTGGTAAGCTGGAGTACATGGCCTCCCTAGCAGGAGCTTCTGCGACTAAGACCTCTGCATCCAGAGGGATATCCTCCAAGTGAAAGGTGGGTCTGGTGGCTTGCCTCCCAGTTTGTTGCAACTCTGTTGCAGACAGAAGCTGTCTCTGTAAAGGAACTTGTTTAAAAGGCCAGTTCCTTTGCAGTTGTTGAGGGGCAGGCATCCTTGATATCTCTGCTCTCCTAATCAGAGGAGCTTGTCCAAACTTATCAACCTTTTCTATGGCCATAGCCACATCAAGAGGAAGGAACAGAGATGGAGAATTCACTATATCTAAGTTTCTCAGGCTTAACATATCCCTAGGGGACAGCTACTTAGAGGATCTAGCCAAGACTGTATTGTGTTTTTCGAATATACAGTTCCCCCAAACAAAGACAGTTTGATGTAACAGGAACTCTAGGGCTTTGGCCCCTGTCTGTGACAGGTCTTCGAACTGTCTGAGGGTGTGTTCATACCTTAGGTTTTCTGTGACCACATAGCAGGACACCGCTCTGACCAGTGGTCAAGCCAAGAAAAGGCTCAACTCAAAGACATAGCAGCTACCTCCATGTTTGCCATTTCGGGACCCGAAAAGATGTAGGGGAGATGAGATAATTTATTGATTGGCACAGACAGTACCAGGTTAGCAACGTCAGCGTCAATAGGGAGTGGGCTCTGAAAAATGTTGGAGTGGATATAGACCCTTCTTTAGCAAGTGAGGGAAAAGGGCAGTAACTTGGAAGAGCAGCTGACCTTAAGGGTATTTTCTGCCGCTGAAACTTGCGTGTTAAACAAATCTAGCATGTCTTTTATTTGGAAAGAGAATGCCACAACAAACCTATATCTAAGACTTTGTGATTGAGGAAAAATATTATTAATAGCATACCATCTGTTAACGGTATGCACGTGAGGAGGCTCATCTAACCATCCAAACTACAGATGACACTCGTGATTTCAATACATTGCGATGCTTCCAAAACAGACATTGGGACCTCAAGGGGGGCTACATAAGCTGAACTGATGCCCCACGTAGTGAGATTCTACGGAGAGTCATTAATAATGATAATATTATAGTCAAGTGGTTCCACTTTCGGGATAACTAGTAAATGAACTTTGACAGTTATTAATTGATTCTTAATTCTTCCACGGATATCCTTCATTTTTCTTGTCGCATTCATGGTGTGGCAGGAATAGGAGGTGGAGAAAGAATGGGAGGAGTCCAGCTCACTCATGTTATAAGTGTTCACTTCTAGAAGAAGAGTGTGAGGCAAAAGTATGAACTCATTTTCTGAGCTTGATCTATGAGAGGAGAAGGATTTCTCTGAGGCCTGCCATTTGGCGTGTCTACGACGACAGTCGCACCAAAGACTCTTAACAAAAATTAATTCATCTGCATCAGATGGGGGTGTATATCGTGGAAAAGGGGGAAAAGATTCTAACACCCTTTCCACTCCTAGTACATGAAAGGAAGATTCATCTGAAAGATAACATTCTTGGTGTTCCGAAGAAAAGGTAACGTGTGAAACATTACTAACATTAGGCAAAATTCTAGGGTGAGGTTGTTCAGGTAAAGCAACAGATTTGTTACTTTGACAGCTTGTAGCGCTAGGATCATGAGATCTAATTTGTTTGTAAAATTTCCGGGGAACTTTGAAATAATGAGGTGAAAATGTAACATGTCCCCTAAGGTGTGCCATTCGTAAACAGACCTGAGAAGTGGTAGCATGCTCAATGCTTGCGATAATATGGCTCCTTTGCTGAGGAATATCCTCACACGTCAAAATTGGGGGAGTGTGGATTGACATCCTCACGAGTGGGCATAACATCTTAAGCGGATTTGTTTGACCTGACCAACCTAAAGAATGGTGGCATGTAGGGTGACGTCATGACGTGTAGGAATGGTGGCAAGTGGAGTGTCGTCATCACACAAATGAACAGTGGCGCATACAGACTTGCTATGCTGAACTTTGGCCTGGTTGAACTGTGAATAAACAATACTCTTGAAATTAGTGAAGGTTTTGTCACACTCAAGTTCTTAGCAGAAGAAGAAAATGGTTTAAAACTGCTTGGCATAGCCAAGTCTTGGTGTATGGACACAGACGAAGAGGTCTGACCAACCTCGTAGCAAAGAGATTGGGAGTTCTGGGAACTCTTTAGAGGAGATCGATGCTGAGGACTGCTGGGTGTACGAGGCAAGCATAGCTTCGTGGGAACGAGCTGGTGAAATGTAACGCTGATTTCCCAACAAGGCTGCCTCTGTACTATGGGAAATAGCAGGCTTAACTCTAGAATTCCGCAAACTGGAATGCAGGGAGACTTTCGATGCTTGAATTGGAGACACTTCCAAAAGTGGAAAGATCTTCCCTGAATAATCAGCCATATAAGGTTCACCACTCCAAACATTCATGAGAGGTGGGGGAGATCTATTCATAATAGGATAATAAGGGACACGTGGTACCAACTCCAGATCTGGCTCAGGGAGCAGAGCAGCTGTAGCTAAAGGATCCGCCACAAGTAAGAGCTCAATATCATAATGAACATTATCAACATTAGGGGATAAAATATTAACAAAATAATGACTGTTGTCATCTGTGATTGGAGCCTTAACAGGTTTTTGACACTAAGGACCAGGTTGGGTGATTATTTTCGCCACAAAAACGAACTTTCATTTCATACCATTGTTGGAAGAAGACGAAGAAAGAGAGCGATCTCTCTTAGCTTGTTTCTTGCAACGAGAACGATATCTCTCCCACTGGAAGGACAGCCACTCCCTACAGTACTTACATGGTGATTCCATTGAACATCTCTTGTCATGCCAAGAGGGGTAAACTGGATGCACATCAATGTCTACCCAACTCATGAAGGTGGCACAAGGAAGCCCATCACGGCCAGGGCATGAACGCAAGATATTAGGCTTACTAGGAACTATGCAAACACTCATAACTCACAAATAATTATAGTAATGCAATTAACAATGAATAAAGCAAAAACACAAAGCAGAGGCACTAAACACTATAAGGGTATGCAGAAAAAATTTGGATGTCTAGATCGTAAAGATAGGAGGGGATACTTCCTCTTAACGTGATGACCAGAAGGGTAGAGGAGTGTGTCATGCAACGTCAACCGATGGAGTTGCCTAGCAACCGTATATGATGCAATCGAGCCCTTTTTATTTTAATTGTCTGGTCGGTCGAAGAAAACGAGACTAGAAGCAACCCATTTAAATGACTCTGAAGTTTGATTCGATGTGGGAATTAATTAAATATATATATATATATATATATATATATATAAAATATATATATATATATATATATATATATATATATATATATATATATATATATATATATATATACACACACACACACACATATATATATATATATACTGTATGTATATATATATATATATATATATATATATATATATATATATATATATATATATATATATATATATATATATATATATATACATATATATATACATATATATATATATATATATTATATATTATACATATATATATACTGAATATATATATATATATATATATATATATATATATATATATATATATATATATATATATATATATATATATATATATATATGTATGTATGTATGTATAAACACTTAAGATATCTATAAAGGAAGTATGTAAATCCTGAAATAACATAAAGATAGGGAGAAAATTTTGTTTGAGAAAGGAGTTAAGGAGATCCCATCTCTCCTAAATTATTCACAGCATGCCTAGAAGAAGATTTTAAGAACTGAGATTGCGACAAAGTAAGAATTAATATAAATACGGAATATATTAACAACTTAGATTTAAAGACGGCATCGTTCTGTTTCGTGAATCATGGGAGGAATGGCAAAAGATGATAGAAGAATTGAATAGAGAAAGCAGAAATGTATAACTGAAAATGAATACTGTATAAGTAAAACTAAGATGATGTTCAATGAAAATTAAGACAACTAATAAGGGTTATGGATGAACCTCTAGAGATTATTAGTGAGACTGAAATTATGAGGAGGATAACCACGAGATGGAGAGCTTTTAGTAAACACAATGAGATTATGAAAAGTAAAATACCTCTTTCTCTAAAAAGATATGTATTTAATCAGAAGGTCCTATCAGTATTAAATTATGCATAAGCTACCAGGATTTACTTATGCATCAGAAACTTGGAGTCTAACTAAAGCCTTAGAACACATGCTAGTTACAACTCTAAAGAGCTATGGAAAGAATAATGATGGGAATAACACAAAGGGAAAAAAAGAGCAACATGGACACAAGAGCAAACTAAAATAGAGGATATTGCAACAACACGTAAGAAAAAGAAATGGACGTGGGCAGCACATGAGAATGTCATATAACAGATGGACATAAACAATGGGTCCCTAGAAATTGCTAAAAAAAAAAAAAAAAAAAATGAAAAAAAAGAGCAGATTGATTGATTGGTTGAAAGTTTTCTGGCATTCTGACATCTAAGGTCATTGACGCCGATAGCATTTATTATATATGAAAAATAAAAGATAATTCATTTAAAACCATAAAAGTTGAGAGTCATTTTAACAGTTAAATAGTTTTCAGAAGACCTGCTTCTGAAATAAATCTAAAAATGCCACTTGCATAGTAGGACACATCATGTCCAAGAATCTTGGCTAGGATGAACCTGCCATAATCACCTAGAGCCTCAAGCAGATATCTATTTCTTAAGTTATTATAATTAGGGCATTCAGTCAACAAATGCCTCACTGTTAAAGGTACTAAACAGTCCTCGCAATACGGTTGGTGTTGGCCCTTCAGCAGAAACTCATGTATCAACCGAGTGTGACCAATACGGAGACGATAAAGAGTCGTCTCCCATTTTCAGGGTATCACGTTATACCTCCAAAGTGATATTATGATATTCGTTACTTCCATCATTTTATTGCCATCTAGACTATCCCAGTCCTGTTGCCATTTATTACAAACCAACTTCTTGATGTAAGGTAGGAAATCATTACAGGGAATGGGATACCTCCTTGGTAGCAGCTTGGATGCCGCATTCTTCACCAGTAAATCTGCCTTCTCATTCCCAGACACACCTACATGTGCTGGAACCCAACAAAATTGAACTGTTATACCTCTCCGTCCAATAATAAAAAGCCATCCTAAAATCTTTAAAACTAGAGGGCTATTAGAATTAAAAACTTCTAAAGCTTGAAGAACACTCCATGCATCGCAAAAAATTGTAAAATTACCCTCCTTTCCAAAATTATTTTCTCAATAGCGGTTAGTATGCCATACAGTTCAGCAGTAAATATGGAAGCTATGTACTCCAAATCCAACGCCAGCATCAAATTTGGAGCCATCAGTATACATAAAAGTCGATCCCCTATGTTCTGCAACATGTTCCATAAAAAGAGACCTGGATTCTAAGTCAGTCATATTCTTCTTAACTCCAATAAAGTATTTACACAAAGATACGTCAGGTAATTTCCATGGATGGACAGCTGGGCACCGAGGTCCAGTGGGAAAGTAGTTTCCACTCTTCATTAAAGTGCAGCTGCTAATCCCTAAGCCCCCCATCCTCATCAAGGCTTTAGCATCTGGGGGGAAAAAGAGCAGAAGGAAGAGAAGACAATGAATTGATTAACTAATTGGCGGGTATAAACTGGCATAGAAAGACCATACGCAGACATGAGTGGAAAAACGTCTGATGCCTTTGTCCTGCAGTGGACTAGTTACAGCTGATGATGATGATGATCTGCACAGTATATAAGTATCTATGTATTTATATACATGTATTTATCTATTTTCATATATGCAACATATATATTATTGTTATTATTTCCATAATTACTAGCAAAGCTGCAACATTGGTTTGAAGAGGACCTTAAAAAGACAAGGGTTCCAACAAGGACAGCTCAGTGAAGAAAGGAAATGGAGAAATAAATAAATTATGTATGAGAAATGATAAAAAGAAAATAGTGAGTATGGTAAGATCAGTAATATTAAAAGAGGATCAGATATATAATGCTGGTTTCCCTTAACACAAGAAATATATTTTTCTCATCCTGAGATATATTATGCTGGTTTCCCATGACACAAGAAATGTATTTTTCTCATCCTCAGATATATAATGCTGGTTTCCCATGACACAAGAAATGTATTTTTCTAACTGTTTTGGGTTTTATTTGGATTTCCCTACCCAAAAACACGGTTTCCCAATGGGATCCCCCATAGTTGTTTTGTATAAGGGGTTGGGGAAACACAAAAACAATTAATTTTCACAATAATGGTTAGAAATGCATAAAACACAAGATAACCAAAAGTAATAACAAAAACAAGTAGAAAATTAAGGATAAACAATCATCAATAAATATATGCATATGACAAATTTTTAAATAATTTGTATTCTTCCTAACCAAACAAACCTGAAGCTTTTACCAAGGAGATATATTTCAGCAACAGCTGAAACTAACCATATAACTTCTAGCAAGGTGCTACTACCCTTCATTAGTTAGAGGGGGTAGACCAACCACCCCACTTACGCACACAGTAGCCAACACAAGCCACTTTGTAATTCCAGGCAGGAATTCCTAGGGACAGGTGACGGAAGGCCAGTACATGTAAAGAGCTTCAGGTTTGTATGGTTAGGAAAAATTCAAATTATTTCCAAATTTGTCATTTGTTCCAGCACCAAATACAAACTGTCAGCTCTTTACTACAGACACTCATGTTTAGGTGGGTGGAAGTCCAAAACCAACTGGCTGGTCACTGGTCCAGGATGTGCCTCTTATGCTTCGCACAAGCTGTGGAAGATTGATTGATTATTAGGTATTATCTGGCATCGTAACAGCAGAGGTCATTGATACCAAAGAATATAGTTAACGATTATTATGCATCTCACTTTAACTTGTGATTAAATCTTATTAAATAGACCAGTATCCATAAGAAAATTAAAAAGGCAATCCACATTGCATCCAGGTCCCAAAATTTTAGATAATATGTAAATGCCACTGCTATCTTTAAAATTATGAAAATGTCGTAATCTTTCGGTCAAGTAACTTGGACACTGGTTAATATATGTTTCACAGTCAGTGGCAGCAAGCAATCTTCACAGAATGGCTGATGTTCTCCACTCATCAAAAAGCTGTGCGTAAATCTGGTGTGACCAATTCTCATTCGGCACAGTACCACTTCTCTTGACCTTTGCATGTCAAAATATGCCCCTGGACGAGATGATTTAACAATTTCACTATTTTTTTTATTTTCTAACTCCCAATAAAAGTTCCAAGTTTTTCTAAGTATGGACTGAATTACGGGGTACATATCTTTTGCAGGTAGCATGAAGTTATTTCTTATACAGCTACGAACTGCCTCCTTTGCCACGGAGTCTGCTTTCTCATTTCCCTTTATATCGAGATGAGCAGGAACCCAACAAAATTATATATTCTTACCTCTATTTCCCAGTAGATATAGCCATTCAAGAATTTTGATTATTATTGGCTGCAATGAATTAAAGTGGTTCATTGCCATCAATACACTCAAGGAGTAGCTAAAAATAACAATCTTTATGGGGTAGCCGGAAGATATCCTTAACTGCCATTAAAATAGCATAGTATTCAGCTGTAAGAATGGATGCTTGGTTAGGTAATCTAATACTTTGATTAAAATTTGGAAAACATATCCCAAATCCAACACCAACGCTGGACTTGGATCCATCCATAAAAACAAAAACAGAGTCCTTATGGCATTCTATGTGCTCCAAGAAAGTAACTCTCATTATCTCCTTGGATGTTTCTCGTTTTGAATCTAATATACATTTACAGAAATCTACAGAGGGTACATTTCATGGAGGTACTTTAGAGTACTCTACAGGTAAAATATTCCCCTTGGGGATTTCAAAGTCCTCCAAGGTTCTTAAATCTCTATACCCTAACGGTTTAGGGTATCTAGGATGATTATCATAAAAACTAGTACATCTTAAATTAATAACCGTTTCATATGTGAGTGACTTTGGCAGCTTCTGAAGTCTAAACCAGTATCGAACCAGCGATGACTGGCGGTGAAGCTCCAAAGGCATTTCACAAGCATCTACTAACAGACTAGATATGGGAGATGACTTAAAAGCTCCACTGGCTAGTCTTATTCCAGCATTGTGTACAGAATCTAATAATGCCAATGTTGTTTTAGTTGCTGAGGAATATATTTCACATCCATATGCAACTTTAGATGCAATTAATGCTTTGTAAAGCATTAGAAGGTGCTTTTGATCAGCACCCCAACATGTATGGGATAAAATTCTAATCAAATTAAGACTGAATACATTTAACTTTCAAATTTTTAATATGAGGAACCCATGTTAACTTACTGTCAAATAATAACCCTAAAAACAAGGTCTCATCTTTGCAAGAAATTCTTTTCCCATATATGTATAAGTCAGGGTCCGGATGAATACCTCTTATACGGCAGAAATGCATCGCCACAGTTTTCGAAGCTGAAAACTTGAGTCCTTGTTTGGCAGCCCATTCTGCTACCCTATTAATTGTTAGCTGAATCTTTCTTTTGGTAACAGCCATTCGTGATGCTACAAATAAGATAGAGAGGTCATTTACAAATAAGGTGCGCATGACATCACGAGGGATTACGTTACTAATGCCATTTATGGATAAGGCAAAAAATGTTACACTAAGGACTCTGCCTTGTGGAACACCTTCTTCTTGATTATGAATTGATGAGAATGTATTTCCTACTCTGACTTTAAATTGACGGTTACTCAGGAATGATCTAATAAACATTGGCAGTTCCCCTCTCAAGCCAATTTCATGAATGGTTTGAAGAATACCATGTTTCCAAGTGGTATCGTATGCCTTCTCCAAGTCAAAGAAAATATATATGTGAAGCTTTTTGTTGGCAAAAGCTTCACAAATTGATGCCTCTAATCTTGCTAAGACACCAATGCAGGATCGCATTTGTCGGAAGCCACACTGTGAGGGGCTAATAAGTCCCTTCTGTTCTAAAACCCATACCAGTCGTACGTTCACCATCTTTTCTATTAATTTACATATACAAGATGTTAATGCAATTGGCCGATAGTTGGTTATAATTTTGCTATCTTTTCCAGGTTTCAAAAAGGCTAAAATTATACAAATGCTCCTAATATTAGGGAATAGACTCTCTTTCCAAATTCTATTGATGATACTGAGTAAAAAAATTTAGTTTCTATGGGTAAATGTTTCATCATTGAATAGGTGATATTATCAATTCCAGGAGCATAATCATTACATGTAGACAGGGCTGACAAAAGCTCTTTCATGCTAAAAGGCAAATTATATGGTTCCATTCTTATAGCTCCAAAGTCAAGAGGGCGATTCTCTTCTTGTATACGTTGTTGGTGATACAGAGATGTAGGATTTTTTGAGGAGATTTTTGAAAAATGATCTGCAAACGCTTCACTTATATTCTCTGGATTTTGTAACATTTGACCGTTACATTCAATTACAGGTGATGGCAAAGGTATGTGTTTCCCGCTAATCTTTCTTATTTTTGTTCAGATCTTCGTTAAGTTAGTCTTCCAATTAATTCTAGATAAAGTTTATCCAGGACTGGTGCTTAGCCTGTTTGATTTGGTATCTAAACTTGGCTCTTGCTTTATTATAACAAATTAAGTAATAATTACAAGGATGACGCCGATATCGAGTAAATACAGCTCTCATAGCTTTACGGGTTATTTGACATTGAATATTCCACAAAGGGACCGGTTTTCGTGTAAACTGACCTGTAGTTCGAGGAATTGACTTATTACTGGCATCTATATCTATAATGATTTTATTAAAAAATTCAAGGGCTTCCTCTACAGTGGGAAAATTATCAGCATCAATTTCTATCAATGAAAGCACAGTAAACAATGCCCAAGTAGCTTTATCAATTACCCATCTTGGAGATCTTGGTGCAGCTATTTCATCAAGTAATTTAAGTACGATTGGAAAATGGTCACTTCCAATACCTTCATCCATTACTTCCCATGGAAAATCTAAAAAGCACTCAGGAGTGCAAAATAAGATATCTATAGATGAAAGGGTTCCATTTTGTACATGGAAATGTGTTGGTGCTCCAGTATTCAAAACAGCAAGCTCTTTCTCTTCAATGAAAGAAAAAATTTAATTGCCTCGGGAGTTGGAAATAATATCCCCCCACATAGGATGTCTCCTGTTAAAGTCCCCCAAGAGTAAAAATGGCTTAGGAAGCTGATCTATCAAGTTATCAAGTTCTTGCTTCAGGTTTTGATCACCTCGATTGGGTGGCAGATATATGGAACATATGGTGTATGCTCGTTTTAAATGCATTTGTACGGCTACTACTTGAAGATTTGTTTGTAAACTAATCTTGTTATGGATAACATCTCGTCGCACCAGTAATGCACATCCACCATGTCTATCTTCATGTTCCTGGACTTCGGTTTATTCCTGGCATTCCGTGCATCTCTTTTTCTCCGGGGATATTCAGCAATAACTATGCCTTAGAAATGGTGCTAGAGGAGCATTTCACTGGGCGACACAGGTCGAGCCCAGAAATAGATTTTTCCTTCGTCAAAATCCCTTATTTAGCTCTGAAGCCTTGGCAATTCCATTGAAGTATCGTGAGTTTGCTATCCATGAGTGCAAATTATGATTTATTTTTATCTAAACATTTTATCTTAGGGGCATTTCTTATGGGGAAAATTTTTAATTCTGATTTTTATCAATATTTTCTGGCGGTCTCCCTTCTGGGGTTCTCTCTCTCTTCTTATTTTCTTTAAGATGATTGACAGTTTCAGGTAATGGACTGTCTTCTTTCATATTGGTATTGTCTAATGATGTGTTTATGTCAATATTTACAACACTTTTAGCTGGTCTTAAAATCTTTTCAAATGATGCAGGTTGCTTCAGATTATCTTTATTCTGTTCTTGAAGCAGATGTTCTGAGCTTTCTTTGGATCCAGAAGGTTTCTGAGTATCTTTACGTTCTTCCAATACCTGTTTTAATTTTTCTACACTTTCCTGACTTAGATTTACAATGGAGCTTTCATCTTGTATAACCACGCTTAAATCTTTCTTTATTTTGGAACCTAGGATAATAATTTTGTCATTGCGCTTAGGCAAACTTTTCTTCAAAACCAATGAAAAAGGTTGCCCTGGTCTTATCTGTTTTTAAAGAGCTCTTTTATGAGCCTCTTTAAAAGTCACCTTTTCCATGGTTCGAATGGCCAGAATTTCTTTCTCAAAAATAAACTTCACACAACTTTTTGATGTTGCTGGGTGTTCTTCCCCACAATGAATACAGCAGGGACTTTCTATACAAGCTCCGTGACTATTTTTGCCAGTTTGCACAGACACCGGGCTTATTATTTAATTTTTCTTTACATTTTTGGCTTAGGAGGACATACATTTGGCAATGGTAGCATTGCAATGGTTAAGGGATGTAGGGTTTCACTTTCAAAAATAACCAGCCAGCTTTAATAGCATTGGTTAGTCTACACTGGTCAAAAGTTAAAACCAAAGCAGCGAGAGGGACACGTTGTTCTCCGACTCTCTTTCTCATTCTTACTACTTTTACTACTCCTCAGTTCATTCTCAATTTCTTTTTCCTCTAGCTCTAACAATTCTGGCGCATATATCACACCCCTACTCTGGTTAAAAAAAGGGTGTGAAAAGCATTTGACATTATGACCATCCAATGTTGAGAGCTTTTAATCTTTCACTTTGTATTGGAGACAGTGTCTCTATCAGGAGACTTCCATTTCCTTGAGGAAGAATTTTTGGCTGCCCTCCACATTTACTTACTATTTCCCTGTTGGCTTTAAAAACATTTACATGCTCATGTCTTCCATTTTCAAATTCTAGTATCAAAAATTTCTCATAATTTACTACCTCATAGTGACCAGGTAATATTTCGACTTTTCTATATTTTTCTGGCCTGTCATCGCTTCTTACTTTCTCTCTCTTCTTCTCTAATATATTCTTGTGATCATTTTTTACATGACACGAGTTAGGTTCTAATGTTACAATATTAGAACCTGATTTGGGGTTGTCAATACCGAGGTCCAAGTTTGTCCTTTCCATGTCGTCAACAGAGGGGCTGGTTTTTTTGCAAAGAGCAAGCCGGGTTATCTACCTCTTATCGGAGGATGTCAGTCCTCCTATCCCATGTGGCCCAACACGAGAAGAGGCTTCAGCGGGGCCCAGTCCTCTATTAGAGAGGGGCTGCCTCTCTTAAGGTGGGCGTACACTAGTCAGTGGGGGTGGTTAGCCCCTCTCACCGGCGACTCCAATGCCTGGCGTCACCCATTACCAGCAAATATGGGTGACTTAAAATCGGATCACTGGAGCCCGACACTTAACAGACTTGGTCTGCACCCAATGGGGTCTGCCAGGGGGGTGATGGTGTCTAAATTGGTACAGGTTGAGATAGAATACTGTCCATCCCACACTGTGCCAAATTCAAAGAAGCAGCCAAAGCATAATCAAACAAGCCAAAGTCATCAACAAGTTCAAGCCCAAAAGGAAGACATGGGAGAATGAAAGAAATAACCAAAAGGAAAAGAGAAAGTGGTGACTGATTTAGTTGGATCAACAGTTGGGCACCGTGGTAGAGTGGGAAAGTAGTTCCCATTGTTCATTAGAGCCCAGCTGCTAATCCCTAAGCCCCCCATCCTCAACAAGGCTTCAGCATATGGGGGGGGGGTTGAAAGAATGGGAGGAGTCCAGCTCACTCTCATTATAAGAGTATTCACTTCTAGCTGCAGAGTGTGAGGCAGAAGTAGGAACTCCTTTTCTGAGCTCGATCTACGAGAGAAGAAGGATTTCTCCTCGGCCTGACATTTGGTGCATCTACGATTGATTGATTGATTTAAAGTTCTCTGGCATCCTGACATCAAAGGTCATTGACGTCGATATCTTTTATTATAATTGAAAATTAAAAGAATATTCACTTAAAACTAGAAGAGCAAATATGTTATAAAAGTTAAATAGCATTAAGAAGACCTGCTTCTGATATATACTTAAAAATGGCACTCGCATTGTACGACTTATCATGTCTAAGTATCTTGGCAAGGATGAACCGGCCATCCTCACCCCTATTTCTTTCTGTGCTATAAGTGGGGCATTCAGTCAACAAATACCTCACTGTCAAGGGTATCAAACAGTCGGCGCAATATGGTCGATGTTGGCCAGCCAGCAAAAACTCGTGTGACATCTGAGTGTGACCAATGCGGAGATGACACAGAGTAGTCTCCCATTTTCGGGGCATCCCATTATACCTCCCAGGGTATATAACAATCGCAATTTCTCTCATCTTATTTTCGGTTAACCTATCCCAATACTGTTGCCAATTATTATTAATAGAATTCTTAATTGCTGGTAAAAAAATTTATTACAAAGAATGGGATACCTTCTTGGTAGTAACTCAGCTGTAGCACTTTTTGCCAGTAAATCTGCCTCTTCATTTCCAGAAACACATACGTGTACAGTTATACCTTTTAGGCCAATAATTAAAAGAAACCTTCTAAAGCTTTAAGGACACTTCTTGAATCACTATAAATGGTAAAATTGCAATCCTCGTTTAATGCTATTTTCTCAATAGTGATTAGTATGCCATATAATTCAGCATCAAATTTGGAGGCATCGGTATAAATAAAAGTTGATTCCCAATGTTCTTCAACGTGTTCCATAAAAAGAGACCTAACTTCTAATTCAGGCATATTTTCATTAACACCATTAAAATATTTACAAAAAGATATATCTGGTAATTTCCACGGAGAAGTTCATGATATCTTAAATGGAAGCACCTTACTTCTAATTATATCAAGACTGTTCAATAAGTGTTTTACCCAAAACCCATAAGGTTGAGGAGATTTTGGGTGCAACTCAAAGTATGTTGAGTGCCTTACAAAGCTTGCAGTCTGAAAGGCTAGAGAGTTAGGGAGTCTTAGTAACCTAAACCAAAACCGAATAATGGAAGACATTCGGTAATGTCCTAGAGGTAACTCTCCAGCATCAATAAGGAGACTTGGGATAGGTGAGGTTCTAAATTCTCCTGTCAACAATCTAATACCAGCATGATGTATTAAATCTAATATCTTTAATCGGCTTGGGGTGGCTGAGGAGTATATTTCATAACCATAACTAATTTTGGAAAAAATTAAGGCCTTGTGTAATTTTAAAATAGTTTTAAGGTCTGCCCCCCATGATGTATGGGACAATACTTTTAAAAGATTCAGAGCCTCAAGACATTTAGCTTTTATTGCCTTGGAGTGTGGGACCCAGGTCAACCTACATTTGAAAATCAATCCTAAAAATTTAGCTTCCCCTACACATGGGATCCGTTGACCTTTAATGTATATATCCAGGTCTAAATGTACTCCCTAGATACGACAAAAATATACAATAGTAGTTTTACTTGTCGAGAACTTAAATCCATTCATATCGGCCCACTGGATAATTATGTCAATTGAGAGTTGTAGTTTTCTCTCAACCATTGCCATTCTAGCTACAGCAAATGATATGGATATTTCATCCACAAATAGTGTTGAGAGAACATCACAGGAATGACTGAGGATATCCCATTAATTGAACTCGTTCTTTCTGACATTTACAGTACTCTATGACAGAGTCTCCCCCACTCTCACTTGAAAAAACTCTGTGAAAGAAATGACTGAATAAACAGTGGTAGCTCTCCTCTTAATCCCAATTCATGAATGGTTTTAAGTATACCATATCTCCATGTAATATCATATGCCTTTTCACGGTAAAAAAAAAAAAAAAAAAAAAACTGTCACATGGTACTGTTTGGAAACAAAGGCTTCACAAATAGCGGACTCAAGTATCAACACATGAGTCGAGTGCATTTTTTTTAATCCACACTGAATAGGTGATTAAACATCCTTCTTTTCTAGGCACCACATCAGTCTTGCATTGACTATCTCCATGATTTTACAAAAACAAGATGTCAATGCAATAAGTCGATAGTTTGCTACTAAAAACTTGCCCTTACTGGGTTTTAAAAAGGCTAAAATAATGGCTAGTTTCCAAACACTTGGATAACTATGATCATGCCATATTCTATTAATAATGCTTAATATAAATAACTGTATTAAAACATACATGTATAATCGTTACATACGGAATTCCATTGGCTCCAGGGGCTGTATCATTACAAGTAGCAAGTGCGGAATCAAATTCTCTTTCAGTAAAAGGAGAATTATATGACTCTTCCCTTCCTGTTGCAAAATTTTAAATTTTATTTTCTTCAATGCTCCTATACTGGTGACCAGGAGCTGCTACACACTAGCATGATAAATTTGAAAAATGATCAGCCAGGGCAGTGCTAACATCATTTGCTTCAGTTACATACTGACAGTTCACCTTCTACACTGGTGGTGGGTTTGGGGTAAATTTGCCGGCAATCTTTTTTATTTTCTTCCATACAGGAGATGGTGGTGTTCTACTGTTGACTGAGGAAACAAAAGATGCCCAAGATTGGCACCTAGCTTCTTTCATGGCACGACGGAACTGTACTCTACACTTTTTTGTGTTATCAAAGTACAGTGTCTACACAATCTAGTCAGAGATTTTCTGGTGGCTCTGTGCAAGTCAGTTAATTCTGAAGACCACCATGGGATTGGTCGTCGTTTTTTATAATCCTGTGGTTTTGGGAATTGAATTGACTCCTGCTGTATGGGGAGTTCCATTCATTAGGTCTATGGCATCATCAATACTTTCAAACTGAACTGCACTCCCCTCGATTTCAAGATTTGCAAGCTTTGTGAATATCCTTGGGGCTATGTTATTCCGAAGGGCATAGCTCTGAAGGCATATAGTCTTCCTTGTAACTTGAAACCTAGATGGGAGGAGAGTTGACGATTGATTGTGACATGCCAGTAGGCATCCGCCATGTCTATCAAGACAGTGTATGCCCATCTGGGCAACAGGGTCCTTATGTGTTGAAGTGTTAACATCCTGAACTTGGAGTTTATTATGAACTTGTTGAGTGGCGACAGGTAAAGAATGACTCTGAGTTTGTCTGAGTCCTTCTTGGGAACACAAAACAGCCTTCCTTGGAACTTGATGGACTTTACTCTCCGTATTACTCTTTTCTCCAAGAGTTCCTGCACATATTCTTCCAGGACAGGGGTGGAGTATTGGAAGAATTGAGGGAATGATGGTGGAGCGTTGTTCCAGCTCCAACCCAGTCCATTCTTGATCAGGCTGTGAGCCCAGGGATCGAAGGTCCAACAATCCCGAAATGAGTACAGTCTCCCTCCTACCGGGAGCATCTCACTTTTGCTGTGGACCGGAGGACTTGTCTCCTTGACCGCGTCCTCCTCTGTTTCCTCTTCCTCTTGAGGGGTGTCTAGAGGAACCTCTAGCTGATCCTCTAGCTTTCGGTCGAAAGGTAGTTGACTGCCTCTCGAAAGCCGAAGTAAAGGCTGGCGACTGCATCGCCACTGGCTGGGGTACCAACTGGTAGGTAGTTGGAGGTTGTGCCACCATCTGGGGCACCGCGGTCGTAGGAAGTTGTTGCTATTGTCTATACTGTTTGGCCAGGCGAGAGGGTAGCCTAGGCCTCTTCGTCTTCCTCTTAGGTTGGGGACCCTCCTCCGGGGAAGACTTCCTCTTGAGTGATAAGCCCCACTTTTGGAGAAGGTTCCTGTTCTCCGTGGGGGCCTTATCTACTACTTCTTTGACCACTTCGCTCGGGAAGAGGTCCTTTCCCCAGATACTAGATGAAATCAGCTTCCTGGGTTCATGTCTCACCACAGCCGAGGCGAACACGAACTCTCTACAATCCCTTCTGGCTTTAATGAAGCTATAAATGTCTTTGGTCACAGTGGCCAAATGGGTTTTGGCCACTACCATAAACATGTCCGGGTTCTGGGGATTGCTTGCCTTCGTCTCCAAGGTAGTCTGCAGGGACATAGATGTGGCAAGCCTTTCTTTTGTCTCTTGCTCCCTGCGCAAGAGAAATTCAGACAACTTTGGAAGGTCCTCACCGAACTGACGTCCAGCAATATCTGCTTCCAACTTCCCGACTGAGAAGGTAAGATGGACGTCCTTCCAGTCACTCTGGTCCATAGGCAAAGTCAGGGATAAGGGCCTACACTCATCTAGTGAAGGACATCGTTTCTCTGCATCAATAGCCTTTAAGGCTGCCTTTTACCCTTTCTCCATAAAGGGGAAGGCTCTGGTTGGTGAAGCCACAAATGAGAGGTGCTTCTTACTCAATGCTGGTACTTTTGAGTTAGTGAAGCCCCTCTCTTTCACTGAACTAGCCAGTAAAGCCTGTGCTTTAGCGTGGTCAAACACTATGACCTCTTTTGGCTCCGTTTCCTCCTTTGAGGCTGGTTCCTTCTTCAAACGGACATAGCAGTCTAGGTACGACTCTAAGCTGGGCCAGAATTCCACCTCTTCAATGGGTACTGAGCCCAGCTTCTCCGAGATGACAATCTTCCCGGTCGTCATCGGCATGTGTTCTGCATACCACCAAGGGTTCACGTCTGAACATAAAGGAAGGTCCTTTACATTAAGCTTCTTCTGAGGCCCGCGTGATGCTGCGAGTCTACGCATCTCCAGCTTCATCGCAGCTTCTTTTTCGTCACTCTTCTTCTGCATTTGATGGATCATTTCCATGATGGAAGACAGAGTCCTTCCCAAATCAGCTAGAAGAGCAGACGATGTCGAGGGAACTGGTTCTGGAGCAGGAACCGACGAGATCAACACCGCGTCGACCTCTTCCTCCTCGGTCTCGGGAGCCAGAGCCGACTCCTCCTCATAGCCTTCTGTGAGAAGGTCCTTCTCTGTGTCCTCTGACACTTCTGACATCCTGTCGTCAAGTTGGATGTCCTTCAATGCGTCCAAGACATCAGACTCTACTGGAATCTGGAAGCAGGGAATCTCTGAACGAGGCTGGGGGATAACTGCATCCGAAGATGCCCTGGGGAAAAGGTAGGCCCGCATCTTTTCGCTTGGAAGGTAAGGCCCCGTATAATTCTTTTGAAAACCCCGGACCCATTTACGCGGCTTTTCCCTTGCCGCATCCCTTGACTCCGCCGACTTAGGGGTGTCAAACGCCTCAGTAATCAAGTTTGTACATATGTTACATACCTGAGGGTCCCAATACTTAAGATCACCCTTGGTGACTGTGCAGCGTGCGTGCTTCCTGCACAGCTCGTGTCCGCTGAAGTTCTTATTGCAGACGTTGCAAAACACACTCCCGCACTTGGGCTGGTCCTCCTGTAAAGAGAACAGATTCCAATGAGTATACAGAGAAAAATCTCACAAAATTTAGTATACAATTTATTATCTTTGTATATAGCTTAGGATAGATAAGCTAGAAATGAAAAAGGAAAGACACATTCATGTGCTTCCTGCCCAGCCAAATGCTGTGACCTCCCACAACATTAAAACTATGGTGATTTCTATTCTAGAAAATCTTTGGAATTTTCCTATCCTATAAGGATATATAAGTGTAATTCAACACTAGTTTCCAGATGTTTTAATATCGGGAAAATTCTAAATCATTTAAAGAAAGAACTCACTTTCTTTATACTGTACGGTCTCACAATAGGCTGTACATGACAACACAGTATATGTCGGAAGAAATTTTGGGTTACCGTATAATCTATACTGTAGTTTTCTACTTGCAGTATGTTCTATACTGCAATTATACTGGCTATTGTATAATCATATGCTGAACGGCCGGCTAGTACCTGGGTGCAATGCCATGGTATACTACCTTTGGGACTAATGGGCAGCAGATCGCTGGTTACTGGGTGCCGGCCGGCAATAGGTAATATGCCGGCAGTTGACTACACCCTGGCTGCCAGCCACTAATCGTAGTAGCCGGCAGAATTGTTGGTGTGCAGTCAGCTGCCGGCCGGCCGCAGGCTGATGGCAATCTATGCTGGCCGGCGAATATTTCTCAAACCAAAGGTCTGCAGCCCACCCGGCTGCCGGCCGCTAAGCCGGCAGATGAGGACCCAGTGGTACTAGACAATAACAAAAGAGAAAGCATGGATCTAAGGACTGTGAGAGGACACTGCCTTACTACCTTATATCCAAAATGAGGGATCAAATGGAAGGGAAGAATGTAACATTCAAGCTTTCATCCATCCATGAAATTGCCGGGCTCTACCAGCAGACATATGGATGGCAGACCAAGGAAGCTCTGAAGAACACTCAACAGTGAAGAGACTTTTTCCGGCCGGCACGAATAAGCCCAAGCCAGTCCCACAACCTACCAACACTCAGGTTGATTACAGGACGATGGCCAAGGGTTTTTGATGGCTAGGCCATCATTAAAGAACAGAGTGGGAGGGATGAGAGTCCTATAAGGTGTGGAAGGAACTGGCCCTAAAGCCTGTCCTACCTCACCTAACAAAACTCCGTTCCAGTATTAGGGCTATCCCAAGTGGCTAAAGAATTTATTCCTAGCCTAGGGTAGTCTAATACAGTAAAGAGGTTGGCAGCATCTTCCCTGCGCCCTCCAAACAATAAAGGAACGGGGTTTTAGTGATGTTGTCCCCTAGGCAGTGGAAGAATTATATTCTTCGACTTAGGGTTTAACGGCAAAGGACTAGTCTGCTAAGCCACAGGGAGAAGGAATCATATCGTACAGAAACCTTCAGGTGTGGCCTAGGGAGGTCTAGCCTCCTATGTCAGCAGCCTAATCTAGCAAAGGAATTCTATTCACCCTGCTAGATAGCTACTGACCACAGACAGAATACTCTGAGGTTCTGACCAAATCCAAAAACCAGTCTCTCCAGTTACAGGACAAGGACAGAAACACCCTAGCCTAGTTTCACCCGAATACTTTTCGAGGGAAAACTGACTAGGGTTAAGCCTAGACTAACTCAGAGGGAAAAGGGATTGCTCTTATACCTCCAGAGGAGAAAAAGAACAATCGGGGATGTGTACAAAAGTATACTAAAGCCCCTTAAGCTAGTAGCCTGGGCGCAGTGAGAATCGATTACCTAAATCACCGAAACTCTCGTGTATACTGTCTTTGGAAGAGGAAATTTTATTCAGTAAATATCTTACATGTATAAATTAATGCCTAGAGCTTCAATAAAATTATCACACTAGGAAAGTCTATTATATCATGCATGAAAGTACTAACAGCAAAACGCCTAGGCTAAGAAGCCTAGCGTAAGCAAGGATCGGTTACCTAAATCACCGAAACTGATGAATACTATCAGCATAATATAAAGAATTCCCAGCCGGCAGGCTAAATAGCTAAATTTATTAAAGCTAATAAACCGGGGAAGTCATTCTGGCTAACTAAATGACTCGTGCATAGCAAACGACAGCGCCCATGACGCCTCCGGTTAGGCAACAGCTCTTGTTTACGTTAATTTAACCTTGATTCAAATAAAAACGGGCAAGACCTTACATTTATACAAAGTAAAGATAATACTCAACTTTCCAGAGGCAGAAGAGCCTGGTGAAAGCCTCATAATGACGAATAAATCCAAAAATAACGAGAGAGCACAGGGGAAATCACCGAGCTATAGAGCTACGAGATAAGGAATAACATGGCGCCGATGATGATGTCATATACAGACTCAAAACAATGAGGAGCGGTACCTTAATAACGGCTCCCCTTCGCTTTCTTGCCACTTTCCCTCTCGAAGCGTTAACGCTATTCGGGGTGAAGATAGCTATGTGGCGTGTCAAGAATACGTCCTCTGATATTGTGCAATATCCCTATAAGGATAAGTTAGGGATATTCGCTCCAGGAGTTAGAATTCTGGGTACCTTAAGGTAAAATTCTCTGGGAATATCACTGTTGTCAAATATACCCTAGGAAGCTACTCATAAGGAACTTCCATCAGGACGACATGGCCTGAGCCCAAAAAATGAGATTAAGAAAATTAAAATACCTCTTTCTCTAAAAAGAAAAGTATTTAATCAGAAAGTCCTACCAGTATTAAATTATGTATCAGCTATCAGTATTTACTTATGCATCAGAAACTTAGAGCACAAGCTAGTTACAACTCAAAGAGCTATGGAAAGAATAATGATGGAAATATCACTAAGAAAAAAAAAAAAAAAAAAAAAAAAAAAAGAGTAACATGGACACAAGAGCAAACTAAAATAGAGGATATTGTAACACCATGTAAGAAAAATAAATGGACATGACCACATATAATGAGAATGAGAGATATCAGATGGGCATAAATAAAGAATGGGTCCCTAAAAAAAAAAAGCAGGAGAAGGAGGAGAAGACAATGAATTGATTAACTAATTTGCGGGTCTAAACTGGCATAGAAAGACCATAAGCAGACGCGAGTGGAAGGACATGTCTGAGGCCTTTGTCTTACAGTGGACTAGTTACAGCTGATGAAGATGATCTACACAGTATATATGTATTTATATATTTATATACATATCTTTATATATTTTCACATATACAACACATGTATTATTGTTATTATTACCACTTTTACTAGCAAAGCTACAACACTAGTTTGAAAAGGACCTTAAAAAGCAAAAGGTTCCTACAAGGGCAGCTCAGTGAAGAAAAGAAATAGAGAAATGAATAAATTATGTATGAGAATAATAAAAAGAAAATATTGAATATATTAAGATCAGTAATGTTAAAAGAGGATTAGATATATAATGCTGGTTTCACATGACAAGAAATGTATTCCCTTTGACGAAGGAATTAACTAAATGGAAGACAACCTGTGAATAGTGGATTTCACGCGCCTTTGCTTTATACACGACACCCAAAAGGTGCTCGCGCGAGGGTTGTAACCTCAGCATTCCATGCTTTTATCTTTCTCTGGTATAATTGGAAGGTTTTATCAGAAAAGGTATATAAGAAGGACTCTTTTCACCGGGCGCCACAGGTCTCTCCCCAGAAATAGATTTTTCCTTCGTCAAAATCCCTTTTTTCTAACGGTTTTGTCTTTTATTCGGATTTCCTTACCCAAAACCACGGTTTCCCAATAGGATCCTCCATAGTTGTTTTATATAAAGGGTTGGGGAAACACAAAAATGATTGATTTTCACAATAATGGTTAGAAATGCATAAAACACAAGATAACTAGAAGCAATAACAAAAACAAATATAAAATTAAGGGTAAACAATTATCAATGAACATATATGACAAATTTTAAAATAATTTCTATTCTATCTAACCATACAAACCTGAAGCTCTTTACTAAGAAGATATATTTTGGCCACAGCTGAAACTAACCATAAAACTTTTAGCAAGGTGATACTACCCTCCATTAGTTAGAAGGGGTAGACCAACCACCCCACTTACACAAGCAGTAGCCAACACAGGCCGCTTTGCAATTCCAGGCAGGACTTCCAGTGGGTAGGTGACATGTAAAAAGCTTCAGGTTTGTATGGTTAGGAAAAATACAAATCATATCCAAATTTGTCAATTGTTCCAACACTAAATACAAACTGTCAACTCTTTACTACAGACACTCGTGTTTAGGTGGGTGGAAGTCCAAAACCAACTGGCTGGTCACTGACCCAGGGTGTGACTCTTATGCTTTGCACAAGCTGTGGAAGAGCACACCCTATCACCTCGCTAACTCCCAATGAAAGATAACGGCCTGAACAATTGTGCAAAGGTGTGAAAGCTAAGCAATTAGACTCGTTAGGGTAAGACTTCACTAGGAGGTATGCATTTTCTTACCTGGATGTTACCCAACTCCTACCTCACAGGGAGACTGGGGATGTAACGATATATATGCATATATTTGGATACACTAGGGATGATGAGACACCCCAACAGTTAGAGGACGTCAGCCCCGTCAGAGGGGAGAATGAAAGACGAAATGGCCAGTCATACACACATTCACACATTACTTACAACTGAGTAACATCTGCCCTGAACCAACTGCTACTTGTCCTATGTGGGAAATGAAGTGTTAGTGATCATGTTTTGTACAGCCACCAAAGGACCTATGGAGAATGTGTCAAGGTTTCTGTGGATTACGTCTTGCAGGTAAGGGGCGGTGAACGTAGACTGACGTTTCCATATGCCAACCTGTAAGATCTGTGTCACAATGAAGTTCTTTCTGAACGACAAGAGCATACTAACACCTCTGACGGTATGAGCTGTAGGTCTACTGTCAAGAGGGGACAAGTCTGCTTGGAGGCCTCGTTCAATCATTTTCACAATCCAGGAAGAGATTGGGTTCCTTGTAACTCTTCTCTTGACTCTACCTTTGCTGACAGTCTATTGAAATGTGGTCAAACTCGAACAGTCTGTTTAAGGTATTTCCTTGGCACCCTAACAGGGCCTAATAACAGTTGATCTGAGTTATTTGTTACAGTGCAGTCTCAATCCAGAAGGGTCCAAATCTATGATCTGCTACAGCCAGATTTTGAGTTTTAGCAATAAACTCTTGGATGATGTTGAGTGCCACTTGCCACCATCCCCTTGAATGCATTATGTCATAGGACAGACCCTGTAGCTCACTGACTTTCTTTGCAGAGACCAGATCTAAAAAAACCATCAGTCAGGTCACGATCTGAGGACCGACTAAGAAGTTCGTAAGGTGCTCCTTTAAAGGATTATAGTACATTCCATATAGATGGTCCAACTTCTGACTGAGGGCATGATAACTTGAAACTATGTATGAGGAGGGATAATTCCATCAAGTAGGAAATGTCAACTGTGTTTATTTTAAAGGCGAAGCTTAACGCTTAGCAATAGCATTTCACCGCCAACACTGAACCGAGTTTTTCCTCCCTAAGGTATAACAATAACTGCTTTTGTTGGAATACTGTAGTGGCATTGAGAGGAGGGATGCCCATTCCATGACACTAACCACAGAAGATACAACACTTTGCTTGGTAGATAGCGACAGATGATTCTTAGAAGTATCTAGCCATCTTTCTTGCAACTGGTTGCAAAAAGCCTCAAGCTGAGAGGAGTTGGTGGATAACCTCCAAGCGTGAAGACGTACCAAAGCTACTCTTTTTTGGAAAGATCGGGAAGGAGCTGGAGCTCCCTCGGGGCCTCTGTGAGCAGATATAGAAGATCCAGGAACCATTCTACATGATGCCACATCAGACCTATTAAGTCATCGATAGGTTTTGCAATGTCTATACAGTACTTAGTTCAGACTCCCCTTACTAGGCAGAAGGGAGAGAATGCAGACGACTAGATTGTCCAATGGGTGTTGAAAAGCGTCTTGCTAGACCGCTTGGTGATCTGGTACTGGGGAGCCATATAATGGGAGTTTCCAGTTGACAGACTTCTCGGATAGGTCTATTGTCGGCGAACCCTACAAAGTCAAGACTTTGTTGGCTATCTGTTGATTCAAGGACCACTCGGTGCCAACTATCTCAGTCTTTCTGCTCAGTTTGTCCGCCAATGAATGATCCGGGCTGAGAAGGCTACTGGGTTATCTTCTGTCCATCTGATTACTGTACCTATACACCCAAGCAGCAGAGGAGATGTGAAAAAGTACCTCCTTGCCTGTTTATATGAGCCACCATTGTGGTGTAATCCCTCATCTACACCACAGTGTCTCCTGAAAGGAGCTGTTGGAAGTATTTGAGAGCTAGAAAAGCAGCTTTCATCTCCAGGAGGTTTATGGAGCAGTGTTGTTTGGCTTCAGACCATAGACAGGGGGTCAGTGCTGCTACAGATAAGCCCCCAAACCTTGTGTTGATACATCTCAATTCCGGGGAAGGAGAGAGCTCTATCCTCCTGAACAATTGTTATCTGATACCCACCACTGCAGGTCTTTCTTCTGCTCTAACACTATTGGTATCGGTAGATCCAGGTCTTTGTGCTGAGACCCGAATGTCTTCAGCTGCCACTGGAGAGTTTGAGTGCAGAGACAACTGTTGGGAATCAGGTCCTCTATGGAGGCGAGGTGTCCCAAGAGCTTCTGCCAAACATGCTGGTAGATTGTCTAGTTTCAGAAACGGTTCTGCTACTAATTTCATTCACTCCATTCTTTACAGGACGGGAAGACTTTGCCTAGATTTGTGTCGATGTTCATCCCTGGGTATATCAGATTATGCATTGGCTGCAGAGAGGACTTCTCGATGTCTACCATGACTCCTAGATCTTTGCAAAACTCAAGAAGTCTGTCTCGATGAAGGAGAAGAGCTTCCATTGACTCTGCTGGAATCAGCCCGTTGTCTAAGTAATGGAAAAGACGGATTCCGTTCTTGTGCACCCAATTAACAGTAGGGAAAACACTCTAGAGTGAAAACTTAAGGTGCTGTGGACAGGCCAAAGCACATCACCTTGAACTGGTATACTTTGTTTTGAGGGAGAACCTTAGGTCCTTCCTTGATGGATTGATGGGGATCTGGAATTAAGTGTTTTTGAAATCCAGTGTAATCATGAAGTTGTTCGGTCTGATGACCTGTCTGACCGGTTGGGCTGTCTCCATCTGGAATGGAGTTTGCTGGACAAACTCATTCAGAGCTGAGAGATCTATGATTGGTCTCCAGCCTCCAGATACCTTTTCTACAAGGAAAGAGTCGACAGTAGAAGCCTGGAAACTCATCTCGGTCTTCTTGGAGAGCGTTCTTCTCCTGCATAGCCTCGTGATCACTGAAAAGGAGGTCAGAGGAGGGAGAGAGAATGTGAATGCGACGTGGTATCCTTCTCTGAGGACGAAGATCGACCAAGGTTCAGCCCCATAGAGCATCTACCTCTGCCATCGGCTCAGTAGGGATCCTTCTATAGTTGGACTGATTTGAGGAATGGCCCCCCCACGGTTATTTCCAAGTTGACCTCTTCTGCTGCTCCTACCTCTTCTGGGTCCTCTCGGCCGAAAGGGTTTTCTTTGGCCCTGGTTCCTTGCTACTGCCTACTGCAGCTGTTGAGACCCCTTCTTCTGTCCCTGACGTCTTGGTGGATAAGGGCGCTGCTCCTGAGGTACCATGAGGTAAGGAGACGAAGGAGTGAGTCTTGGCTTGCTTTCCTCCAACTTTCAGCAACTGCTTCGATGTCCTCCCCATTGAAAAGGGAGGGGCCATCCATTGGGGCATTATGAAGCCTCATTGGTTTCCTTCTGTGGTACATGCCTCAAGAATTTTGAGACATCCGAATCAAGTCACCTCAAAACCCAGCTGACCCAGAAAGGGTGACATCGCCTTTCTATTCTAGTTTCTATTCTACCAGATGGTGAAATCCTCAGTCCTGAATAAGTATCCTACTGTTCCCAACCAGTAATCTAACCATAAAGCAGCTTGTGAAGAACACTCTGCAAACTGCTCCATGTTAGTGGTATCAGCCACAGAGAAGAAAGCTTGTCTAACAGTAAATTCTGCGTCAGGGCTAGAATTGCCAGATCCAGAGGGAGGGGATGGGGCATCATACACAATGTCATAAATCTTCCTCTGCCTGACAAAAGGTGGAAGGAGTAAGTGAGAGGAGTTTAATTCTCGTAGGAATCAAGAATCTCCTGCCACCTGAGCGTAGTCTCTCGGACTGGCACCACTAACCCCTTCCCTGGACCAAGCTAACGATACTTTAGGTTTGGTTGGCCTAAGAGTGCCATAAGAGAAGTCTGGGACTCTGTCCTTTCCCTTGGCTGGGACAGGTTCCGGTTCCTCCAAGTTATTGACTCTCCTTATGCATGCTAGGACCTAAAAGTAGCATGATCAGCATCTCTCTTTTCAAGGGAGGGGTGTTCTTAGGGCTAGAAGAAGGAGAAAGCTTCCCCTCAAAATGGTCCAAACCGTTAGCAAATGGTTCTTCCTCACCCGAGCTCACATCTATTGGAGCCAGGGGAGCGTGTAGGTCATGCTGGAAGAGGTTTTATGTCTGGAAAATTTCTTTAGATACATTTACAAATTCATGTTTTCAGAAGTAACGTGTGATATATGAGACCTCGGAGGTAGACCGCTATTATTATTATTATTATTATTATTATTACTAGCCAACCAGCAACCCTAGTTGGAAAAGCAAGATGCTATAAACCCAAGGGCTCCAATAGGGAAAAATAGCCCAGTGAGGAAAGGAAATAAGGAAATAAATAAATGATGAGAATAAATTAACAATAAATCATTCTAAAAACAGTAACAATGCCAAAACAGATATGTGCTATATAAACTATTAACAACGTCAAAAACAGATACATCATACATAAACTATATAAAGACTCATGTCAGCCTCGTCAACATAAAAACATCTGCTCCAACTTTGAAAGTTTGAAGTTCTACTGATTCAACTACCTAATTAGGAAGATCATTCCACAACTATGCTCTGGTTGTGTGAGAGGCAGCCTGTAACCTATGAAAAGTTCCTCAGAAGGTTGTTGCCCTAAGTTAGAGGACCAGTTCTTTAGGATAGTCTTGATATCTTTACGTTCCCTTGGGCAGATGATAAAATTCGCGAGTAGCGAAGTGGTTTCCCTCTTTACTCCTTCTGTTGGCCTAATGTCCTTGGGAGGAGCCGCACTTGCAGGAGGCTCCTTACCGGCCAAACGACTCGGAAATACCGGGTCAAGGTCTATGGAGATCAATCTGTAGTTCTCTGTCAGAGAGATCTCCCTCGGAGACCTCGAGCCCCTACTGGTTCTTGGATAAATAGAATCCCTCGCCGGAAGCATATCCGCTTGTAGGCCCCTTCTCTTTTTTTAAATAATAGGAATGATGCCAAATCTCCCCCAGGCTGGGTCTTTGCCGGTGATAAAAGAATCAAATAGCATATATTAATCATCTTTTGACGGTCTAAGTAGGGGAGAGGATCGTATGGTGGGATTGATTGATTGAAAGTTTTATGGCATCCTGACATCTAAGGTCATTGACGCCGATAGCATTTATCATACATGAAAAATAAAAGAGAATTCAATTAAAACCATAAAAGTTAAGATGTCATTATAATAGTTAAATAGTTTTCAGAAGACCTACTTCTGAAATAAATCTAAAAATGCCGCTCGCATAGTAGGACTTATCAAGTCCAAGAATCTTGGCAACGATGAACCTGCCATCCTCACCTCGAGCCTCAAACAGATATCTATTTCTTAAGTTATTACAATTAGGGCATTCGGTCAACATATGCCTCACTGTTAAAGGTACTAAACAGTCCTTGCAATACGGTTGGTGTTGACCCTTCAGCAGAAACTCGTGTGTCAACCGAGTGTGACCAATACGGAGACGACAAAGAGTCGTCTCCCATTTTCGGGGTAACATGTTATACCTCCAAGGTGATATGACATTCGTTATTTCCCTCATTTTATTGCCATCTAGACTATCCAAGTACTGTTGCCATTTATTACAAACCAATTTTTTGATGTAAGGTAGGAAGTCATTACAGGGAATGGGATACCTCCTTGGTAGCAACTCGGATGCTGCATTCTTCGCCAGTAAATCTGCCTTCTCATTCCCAGACACACCTACATGTGCTGGAACCCAACAAAATCGAACTGTTATACCTCTCCGTCCAATAATAAAAAGCCATTCTAAAATCTTTAAAACTAGAGGGTTACAAGAATTAAAAACTTCTAAAGCTTGAAGAACACTCCTTGCATCACTAAAAATTTTAAAATTACCCTCCTTTTCCAAAGCTATTTTCTCAATAGCGGTTAGTATGCCATACAGTTCGGCAGTAAATATGCAAGCTGTTAGAGGAAGTGCACCTCTACAATTAAAATCATTACTATGTACTCCAAATCCAACGCCAGGATCAGATTTGGAGCCATCAGTATATATAAAAGTCAATCCCCTATGTTATGCAACATGTTCCATAAAGAGAGACCTGGATTCTAAGTCAGTCATATTCTTCTTAACTCCAATAAAGTATTTACAAAAAGATACATCTGGTAATTTCCATGGAGGCATTGATGATACCTTGAATGGAAGTACCTTAATTCTAATTATATCCAGATTGTTTAATAATTGTTTCCCCAGAAACCAAAAAGGTTGAGAAGATTTTGGGTGCAACTCAAAAGTATGTTGAGTGCCTTACAAGGCTTGCAGTCTGAAAGGCTAAAGAATTAGGTAGTCTTTGCAATCTAAACCAATACCGAATAATAAAGGACATTCGGTAAAGGTCTAGAGGCAACTCCCCAGCATCAATATGGAGACTTGTGATAGGTGAAATTCTAAACGCTCCTGTGGACAATCTTATACTAGCATGATGTATAGAATCTAATATTTTTAACTGGCTTGGGGTGGCTGAGGAGTATATTTCGCATCCACAACTAATTTTGGAAAAAATCAAGGCCTTGTATAATTTTGAAATAGTATTGCGGTCTGGCCCCATGATGTATGGGACAATATCTTTAAAAGATTCAGAGCCTCAAGACATTTAGCTTTTAAAGCTTTTAAGTGAGAAACCCATGTAAGCCTACAATCAAATATCAACCCTAAAAATTTAGCTTCACTTGCACATGAGATCCGTTGACCTTTGATGTATATATCCGGGTCTGGATGTACTCCCCGGATACGACAGAAATGGACAATTGTAGTTTTACTTGTCGAAAACTTAAATCCATTCATAATGGCCCACTGGATAATTTTATCAATAGAGAGTTGCATTTTTCTCTCAACCATTGCCATTCTAGCTCCAGCAAATGATATAGAGAGATCATCCACAAATAATATTGCAAGAACATCCCGGGGAATGACTGAGGATTTCCCATTATTTGCTAGTGCAAAAAGGGTTACACTCAGCACACTACCCTGAGGAACTCCTTATTGGAATTTACTCTCTGATAGAGTTTCCCAAAAACTCTATGTGAAAGAAATGACTGAATAAATAGTGGTAGCTCTCCTCTTAATCCAAACTCATGGATTCTTTTAAGTATACCATATCTCCATGTGGTATCATATGCCTTTTCATGATTAAAAAGACTGTCACATGGGGCTGTTTGGAAGTAAAGGCTTCACAAATGGAGGACTCAAGCCGTATCAGCACATCAGTCGTTGGGTGCATTTTTCTGAATCCACATTGAATGGGTGATAAAATAACCTTCTTTTCAAGGTACCACATCATTCTTACACTGACTATCTTCTCAATGATTTTGCACAAACAACATGTCAATGCAATTGGCCTATAATTTGCTGCTAAAAACTTGTCCTTACCGGGTTTTAAAAAGGCTAAAATAATGGCTAGTTCCCAAACACTTGGATAACTATGATCATGCCATATTCTATTAAAAATGCTTAAAATAAATAACTTTGTATTAAAAGGTATGTGTTTAATCATTGCATATAGAATTCCATCGGGTCCAGTGGCTTTATCATTACACGTAGCAAGAGCAAAATCAAATTCTCTTCCAGTAAAAGGAGAATTGAATGACTTGCTTTCTTATTGTGAAATTTAAAACTTTCTTTTCTTCAATGTTTCTATACTGGTGACCAGGAGCTGCTTCACACTTGCACAATACATTTGAAAATGGTCAGCCAGGGCATTGCTAACTTCGGTTGCTCCTGTCATATAATAGCCATTTACCTTTAACAATAGTGGTGGGTTTGGCGTGAATTTGCCTGCTATCTTTTTGACTCTCCTCCACACAGGTGATGTTGATGTTCTACTGTTAATGGAGGAAACAAATCACATCCAAGACTGGCGCCTAGCTTCTTTCATGGCACGACGGAACTGTGCTCTACATTTCTTGTATATGACTAAATTCTCCTCAGTACAGCGCATGCGCAATCGAGTTAAGGACTTTCTTGTGGCTCTGTGCAGGGCAGTTAGTTCTGATGACCACCAGGGGATTGGTCATCGTCTGAATATCACTGTTGTTAAGACTTGCCCCATGGCTCCCTGCCCGTTGATCATATGGTGTCTTATAGCTAACATACTCTCGAGGACAAGAAGTATTAGCATCGACTTGATTTCTTGTAGACATACAGTTATAGGGGAGCGCTCACGTATGAGGAGCTTAAGTTGTTCATATTTCGCAATTAAACCCTGGCAATTCCATTGCAGAATGGAGAAAAAAACTATGGTTTATTTTTTGGAAGACACCTTCGATGAAGTCTTTCCATTGGCAATATTTGATCTAACAATATTTCCCGGTGGTACCTCTAGAGAGGATCTTGATATAGTGGGTTTTGTGTTCCTCTTTTTCTTTGTGTCCTTTTGATCTAATTGTTGAGGAGGATGGTGGACCTCAACTTGAATTTCAGATTGGTTCAATTTACCTTCTAGTTGATCATAAACATCAGCAGACAAGATGTCATATTTATTTGAAGTCATGACTTTAATGTTTCTTATGGTAGGAGGCGAGAGATATGGAGGTCTCTCTTTTTTTATTAAAAGGTTGTGATCTATCAGGTTTTTGCACCTTTTCCACAACAGGTTCACCAGGTAAATTGGTTTCAAGTGGAACCTTCATCAATTCAGGCAAGGATACGGCATGAGAGAGGTTTGTACTATTGTTTAGAATCGGAGAAGTTAGCTTTTGAATAACTTTCAGATCTTTAAGTATCTGTTTTGATTTTTCTACAATTTCTGGATATAGATTTTCGATGGGACTTTCAACCTCTTTAATTACTTTCATGTTTCTTTATATTAGAAGTGGGAATATAATTTTCGTCCGTGTGCTTTGGCAAGTTTTTCTTCAGAACCATTGAAAAAGGTTGCCCTGGTCTTATCTGCTTTTCAAGAGCTCTTTTACGAGCCTCTCTAAAAGTAACCCTTTCAATGGTCCTAATAGCCTGAATTTCTTTTTCAAAAATAAACTTAACACAGCTTTTAGATGTAGCTGGGTGTGCTTCCTCACAATGTATGCAATTTGGATTTTCTAAACATACTACATGACTATTTTTACCCAGTTGGCACAAACAGCTGGCTTAGTACCTAGTTTTTCCTTGCATTTCTGGATTAAATGGCCATATATTTGGCAATGATAACATCACAATGGTGAAGGGATATAAGGTTTTACCTTCAAAGATAGCCAACCAGCTTTGATAACATTTGGTAATCTACATTGATCAAATGTTATAATCAAAGTAGCAAGAGGAATACATTGTTCTCCAACTCTCTTTCTCATTCTGACTACTTTTACTACTCCTTGACTTTTCAGTTCATCCTCAATTTCATTTTCCTCTATATCCAGTAATTCTGGAGCATTTCTCACACCTCTACTCTGGTTGAAAGTAGGGTGTGAAACGCATTTTACACTATGACCATCCAATGTTATAAGTGTTTTTAACCTTTCACCTTGCAATAGGGATAGTGTCTCTATCAAGAGACTTCCATTTCCCAGGGGGTAGAATTTTTGGCTGCCCTCCACATAAAGTGACTATTTCCCTGTTAGCTTTGAAAACATTTACACGCTCATTTCTTCCGTTTTCAAATTCTAAGATAAAAAAATTTCATAATTCACTACTTCGTATTGACCAGGTAATACTTCTACTTTTCTATATCTTTCTGTACTGTCATCATTTCTCACTCTCTCTCTCTCTCTCTCTCTCTCTCTCTCTCTCTCTCTCTCTCTCTCTCTCTCTTTTTCTCTAGTGTTTTCTTATCATTCTTTCCATAACGCATATAAGGTTCCAACATTACATTATTAGAAGCCGAGTTGGAGCTGTCTGTACCGAGGTCCATGTTTGTATTTTCCAGGTCATCAACAGAGGGGTGGTTTTTTTAGTACGAGCAAGCCGGGTTATCCACCTCTTATCGGAGGATGTCAGTCCTCCTATCCCATGTGGCCCAACATGAGAAGAGGCTTCAGTGGGGACCAGTCCTCTATTAGAGAGGGGCTGCCTCTCTTAAGGTGGGCGTACACTGGTCAGTGGGGGTGGTTAGCCCCTCCCACCGGCGACTCCAATGCCTGGCATCACCCATTACCCGACTCTTTAACAGACTGGGTCTGCACCCAGTGGGGTTTGCCAGAGGGTGATGGCGTCTAAATTGGCGCAGGTTGAGATGGAATGCCATCCATCCAACACTGTGTCATATCCAAAGCATCAGCCAAAGTATAATCAAACAAGCCACAGTCATCAACAAGTTCAAGCCCAAAAGGAAGAGATGGGAGAAAAAAAAGTAACCAAAAGGAAAAGAGAAAGAGCTGACTAATTTAGTTGGATCAACAGTTGGGCACCGAGGTCCAGTGGGAAAGTAGTTCCCACCGTTCATTAGAGCCCAGCTGCTAATCCCTAAGACTCCCATCCTCATCAAGGCTTAAGCATCTGGGGGGCATTTGGTGGGATGAAGAGGTTGTTGTTCACTCCTTCGTCTTGGGTCAGAATGAGGGGAACTCCTTATTGAGGAAATTGTGGCCTCCAAAGGAATAATCAGAGTGCTCTGATGACCTGGTAGAGGAATTTGAGTTGTTCCTGAGACCACTTGTTTAAGTGCCTGCTCAATTTCTTGGAACCAGGGCATATCCTTTACAAAGGAGACAGTCTATGAGGATGTTCCTTATTTCTTCTGTATAAGGAATCCCTCGCCAGGATGATCTATAAAAGCAATAGCATATGGCGAGTGCTGCGCAAGTGTGCTATGATGACAAGGCGAATGTTTATCGAGCGAGAACTCACCGAAAAAAACAGAGCTGCTCACCGAAAAAAACAGAGCTAACAAGACAAGCGCTGCGTAGGTGCATTCTGAAGATGGGGAGAGTGTGCATCAAGCTGATCTGGAACTCGCCGAAATAGAAAGAGCTGATGAGGCCAGCGCTGACGAGATAAGGAAGTATGTGCACTCGCATGCACAAACAACTTAAGTGTCTGTCCAGGCTGTCTTTTTTCTGTATAGCAAGCTAAAGCCCTGGGGTTGCTGCTTTGGCAAAGTGTTTGTCTCCCTGAACAAGTTTATAATAAGACAAGTTCTGAAAAGGCGAGTGAGGTGTTTGGTTCGCTGGATGTCGAGCGCTCTGAATACCCACTACTTTTAGCGAACTGTTGGGTTAAGCGAGTAGATGTAAATTTGCGCTTTAATTCCCTCAACTGTTGTTGGGTGGGAACGGTATGTCGTCAAATGCAAGAGTTAAGGTGGCGAGTGATAGTCTTGGTGCGTAGCTGTGGGTGAGAGTTGCACTCCTCACCCATTCACCTTTTTGCTATGCACATCCTTCTAATCAAACTTATCTGCCAACACACTCTCCAAGAAATCAAACATACTTTGTATTTCTCCTACAGGAGTGTTGCCTAACCTCACTTCCTCGCACGTAAGGGAGAGGGGGTTGCTGAATCGGAGGCACCATGGTGGTTCTACTCCAAATGAAGAAATCCTAAGCTCAAAGGCAGACTTTGGTCTTTCCACACGAAAAGAGGTATAATGTGTCCTAAGGACATGACGGCGGGGCCGGAAGTGGTAACCATGCGTGTAACTTCCCCGTCGTATAGGTCCGAAAAGCTATGCTCCGAAGAGCTTTAGTGTAGTAGTGTAATGCCTCACAACACGAAATTAATTAGTTCTGGAGTGACTTTCGTTTCCAAAAAATGTTGTGTCACATTTTACATGTACATCGCCTAATTCGTTCCTTTGCGATTTTCTTTTTGTCCTTTTGATCCAATTGTTGAGGGGGATGGTGGACCTCAACTTGAATTTCTGATTTATTTAAATTGTCTTCTGGTTTATCAGAAACCTCAATAGACAATACATCATATTTATTTGATGTCATAACTAATATTTTTTATGGAAGGGGTAGAGAGATGGAGGTCTCTCTCTTTTCCGATTAATAGGTGGTGAGCTACTGGGTTTTTGCACCTTCCCCACCACAGGTGCACCTGGTAACTTGGTTTCAAGTAGAACCTCCATCAAATCAGGCAAGGACATGGCCTGAGAAAGGTTAGTACTATTGTTGGTAATGGGGAATGAAGGTTGTATAGAAATGAGCAATGCCGCAGTTTTAATACACCATGGCAAAGCCTTAGAAGGCAATATATTTACCTTGTCATGCAAAACCTTACTATCATTAGATGATGTATTTCTTTTCTTGGAATTACTGGCAGCAATACGTGGGTTTGATGTCTCCTGTGGTATATTTCCTCCTGATTTTAATGCCTTTGCATAGCTGTTTGGTTTATTCAGAAGTCTTTTGGCATGTTCTGCACTGGATTTGTTGAGGGCAGCTTCTTCAAACTTATAAATCTCGCAGCTCCTGTCAGTGGATTTATGGTTTGAGTTGCAGGTCAAACAGCTGGCCTCAAGTGCACAGTCTCCATGATAAGGTCTGGAACCGATGCTATGTATTTTTTTTCATTTTAACAAACTTTAGAAGGGTGTCCAAATTTGAAACACTTGTAACATTGTAGGGTCTTTTGTCTGAAAGATCAAACTTTAATTCTTTCATTTTCAATAGCGATGTGGAAAAGCACATCGGCATTCTGGAAAGTAAGGATAATCACAAACGTCCCAGGAACCTTAAGCACTTTCCACACTGTTAATGGACATATGGCCAATATTTTCTCTTCTGTAAATTTACACAAGTCTTTATTGAAGACTACTCCTCTTCCATAAATAAAATTTAGGTGGGGTTTGACATCGAACATATCATCATCAATACATGTCTTGAGGTTAGACAGTATTACTGATTGCGTGGATGATTTGGCATGGATTAGGAAGCTATATTTTCCAAAGCGAGATATACCACCAGGTGCAATGGTTCCTACCTTTTCCTAAATTAGTTTGCTAATTTTAAAATAGTTCCCATTACTCCCCTTAGGCTCGGCAACAAGCCACATTGGTGGTTTTGGCTTTCTCTGGGGAGGCATAGTTATTCCAACATCTTTTTCAAACCAGTCAGCAGGTCTATATACATCCAAATTGTTTGGTATCTTATCATATAGGGCACCCATGACATTCAGGTTATTAATTTTAATATTATTGATGTTACATGTTGCATTAAATGGTTCTTCATGATTATTATAAGATATCCATGAATGCCCTTTTTTATTTCAAAGTTTCATTCATATTTCTTTTATCCCTCCACAGCATTTAAATGATTTATATAGCATATCATAAGCAGTATCTATTGGAATTTGGGTAACATGAAGGATTCAAAGTTTCCCTTTGTTACCCGACTTACTTGGTTTTCAAACATTAGTAGAGGGGTCCTTTTTTTGTTCCTAAGTCGTCAACTAAATTTTCCTTAATTAAATTAGCAGAGGTCATCAACAGTACTGGGGGAGAGTCAGCGTATCCAGGGGATGGGGGTTCGTTGCTTAAAGAATCCACAAGACAAGGTTGAGATAGTGAAAGTAATTAGTTAGATTTACCTGCTCGAGAATATTAGGCCATCACATGTCAGAAAGGAAATTTGTACTCTCAACTATTAGCACAATAAGAGTATACTTCCCAGATAGTCCACTCCACATCTTACCGGAAGGATAGCATCAAAACAGATATAGAGGCACAGGTGTAAGCTGAACCCGCCTGTTAGGACCGAGATCAAGAAACTATGGAATCATCCTCCCCATATCTGAAGGATAGCATCAAAACAGATATAGAGGCACAGGTGTAAGCTGAACCCGCCTGTTAGGACCGAGATCAATAAACTATGGAATCATCCTCCCCATATCTGTGATGGTGGGTTTCCGGCCAAAAGCTGAGAGTCCTACCCCAAGCATTAGATTTCACTGGATTCCGAAAACCCAACACTTGAGAATAGTTCCGCCAAAAAGGTTCAAACCATCTTGGGGATGGCTAAAATCATCCAATACTCTCACATATAGTGTTGAATGCAAATACCTCCCAACCTTGACACCTACTCCCATCCATCAAAGTAGGCAGCAATAACGGATGTAGAAACATCCAAACCAGCGGCTATAATGGATGTAGAAACATCCAAGCCAAAAGAGATAGGGGTTGTATGAATCAGATTTTTACAGTTAGGCAGATATGCGAGAAATATTTAGCAAAAGGTAAGGAGGTGTATGTTGCATTTATGGATCTGCAGAAAGCGTATGATAGAGTTGATAGGGAAGCAATGTGGAATGTGATGAGGTTATATGGAGTTGGTGGAAGGTTGTTGCAGGCAGTGAAAAGTTTCTACAAAGGTAGTAAAGCATGTGTTAGAATAGGAAATGAAGTGAGTGATTGGTTTCCGGTGAGAGTGGGACTGAGACAGGGATGTGTGATGTCGCCGCGGTTGTTTAACTTGTATGTTGATGGAGTGGTGAGAGAGGTGAATGCTCGAGTGCTTGGAAGAGGATTAAAACTGGTAGACGAGAATGACCATGAATGGGAGGTAAATCAATTGTTGTTTGCGGATGATACTGTACTGGTTGCAGACACAGAAGAGAAGCTTGACCGACTAGTGACAGCATTTGGAAGGGTGTGTGAGAGAAGGAAGTTGAGAGTTAATGTGGGTAAGAGTAAGGTTATGAGATGTACGAGAAGGGAAGGTGGTGCAAGGTTGAATGTCATGTTGAATGGAGAGTTACTTGAGGAGGTGGATCAGTTTAAGTACTTGGGGTCTGTTGTTGCAGAAAATGGTGGAGTGGAAGCAGATGTACGTCAGAGAGTGAATGAAGGTTGCAAAGTGTTGGGGGCAGTTAAGGGAGTAGTAAAAAATAGAGGGTTGGGCATGAATGTAAAGAGAGTTCTATATGAGAAAGTGATTGTACCAACTGTGATGTATGGATACGGAGTTGTGGGGAATGAAAGTGACGGAGAGACAGAAATTGAATGTGTTTGAGATGAAGTGTCTAAGGAGTATGGCTGGTGTATCTCGAGTAGATAGGGTTAGGAACGAAGTGGTGAGGGTGAGAATGGGTGTAAGAAATGAGTTAGCAGCTAGAGTGGATATGAATGTGTTGAGGTGGTTTGGCCATGTTGAGAGAATGGAAAATGGCTGTCTGGTAAAGAAGGTGATGAATGCAAGAGCTGATGGGAGAAGTACAAGAGGAAGGCCAAGGTTTGGGTGGATGGATGGAGTGAGGAAAGCTCTGGGTGATAGGAGGATAGATGTGAGAGGCAAGAGAGCGTGCTAGAAATAGAAATGAATGGCGAGCGATTGTGACGCAGTTCCGGTAGGCCCTGCTGCTTCCTCCGGTGCCTTAGATGACCGCGGAGGTAGCAGCAGTAGGGGATTATGCATTATGAAGCTTCATCTGTGGTGGATAACGGGGGAAGGTGGGCTGTGGCATCTAGCAGTACCAGCTGAACTTGGTTGGGTCCCTTGTCAGGCTGGGAGGAACATAAAGAGTAGAGGTCCCCTTTTTGTTTTGTTTCATTTGTTGATGTCGGCTACCACCCAAAAATGGGGGAAGTGCCTTGGTATATGTATGTATATATATGATAAATTTTGCACATTTAGACATATTTTTCATATTCATATTAGCCACATATTTTTGATACATTAATGTCTGGATTCTCTTAACGACCTCGGGATCATAGCCCCAGGCAAAATCACACAAAGACAAGAGCTTGTGACCGGCCGGGAATCGAACCCTGGACCAGCAAGCTTGTATAGACAGTGACTTACCACTTGGCCACAAAAAGATAAAAGTCAATGACAATTCTTCTGTACTTATACCTGTCAAATGCAGGTTTTTTGTACTTAGAATTGAAATCGACCCATCTTCACCATCGTAGCTAATTGGTAGTTTGCTACTTGGCATTCGATTAATGAAAAATTTTACACATTTAGACGTGTTTTCCATATTCAAATAAGCCACATATTTTGATACATTAATATCTGGATTCTCTTAACGACCTCGGGATCATAGCCCCAGGCGAAATCACACAAAGACAAGAGCTTGTGACCGGCCGGGAATTGAACCCTGGTCCAGCAAGCTTGTATAGACAGTGACTTACCACTTGGCCACGAAGAAAGATAAAAGTCAATGGCAATTCCTCTGTACTTATACCTGTTGAATTCGGGTATTTTGTACTTAGAATTGAAATCCACCCATCTTCACCATCGTAGCTAATTGGTGGTTTGTTACTTGGCATTCGATTAATGATAAATCTTGCACATTTAGATGTGTTTTTCATATTCAAATAAGCCATATATTTTTGCTACATTAATGTCTGGATTCTCTTAACGACCTCCGGATCAGAGCCCCAAGCGAAATCACATAAAGACAAGAGCTTGTGACCAGCCGGGAAAAAAACCCTGGTCCAGCAAGCTTGTATAGACAGTGACTTACAACCTGGCCACAAAAAAAGATAAAAGTCAATGACAATTCTTCTGTACTTATACCTGTCGAATTCAGGTTTTTTGTACTTAGAATTGAGATCAACCCATCTTCACCATCGTAGCTAATTGGTAGTTTTCTACTTGGCATTCGATTAATGATAAATTTTGGACATTTAGACGTGTTTTTCGTATTCAAATAAGCCTCATATTTTTTATACATTAATGTCTGGATTCACTTAACGACCTCGGGATCATAGCCCCAGGCAAAATCACACAAAGACAAGAGCTTGTGACCGGCCGGGAATCGAACCCTGGTCCGGCAAGCTTGTATAGACAGTGACTTACCACTTGGCCATGAAGAAAGATAAAAGACAACGACAATTCTTCTGTTCTTATACCTGTCGAATTCAGGTTTTTTGTACTTAGATTGAAATCAACCCATCTTCACCATCGTAGCTAATTTGTAGTTTGTTACTTGGCATTCGATTAATGATAAATTTTACACATTTAGACGTGTTTTTCATATTCAAAAAAGCCACATATTTTTGATACATTATTGTTTGGATTTTCTTCACGACATCGGGATCATAGCCCAAACGAAATCACACAAAGATAAGAGCTTGTGACCGGCCGGGAATCGAACCCTGGTACAGCAAGCTTGTATAGACAGTGACTTACAAATTGGCCACGAAGAAAGATAAAAGTCAATGACAATTCTTCTGTAATTATACCTGTCGAATTCAGGTTTTTGTACTTAGAATTGAAATCAACCCATCTTCACCACCGTAGCTAATTGGTAGTTTGTTACTTGACATTTGATTAATGATAAATTCTGCACATTTAGACGTGTTTTTCATATTCAAATAAGCCACATATTTTTGATACATTATTGTCTGGATTTTCTTCATGACATCGGAATCATAGCTCAAGCGAAATCACACAAAGATAAGAGCTTGTGACAGGCCGGGAATCGAACCCTGGTACAGCAAGAATCACCTTATAACAGTTGCTTAGCAGAATAGTAAGGCAAAAACTGCATGGTTTCAATCCACTCATGAAGCAGGCTGTGGACAAGATGGTTCTTGTCACATAATGGACAGATACCATAGGACCCAAGGAGAATGTGTCCGAGGACTTGTGGGTATACTACTGCAAATAGTATACAGTACCAACTTGTGCCACAAGCAGATTTTCCCCGAAAGCACAAGTGGAGCCGTTACTTCTGATTTTGTGTACATGCACTCTTAATAGCGGTAGTCACACTTTAAGGAAGGAGATGAATAAGAATTCGAACCTTGGATTGTGGATTACCGGATTTTGAGTCTTCACTACCAACTCAAGTACAAAAGACAACAAAACCTCCTTCTAACTAAGGGAATGACTTGAGGCATATGAGATGCCTATAAGTTCACCAACCCTTTTCGCCGTGGCGAGTGCCAGCAAAAACAGTCTTAAGAGTGAGACACTTGTCTGATGCCTTTCTTAAAGGTTTGTACAGCGAATGTTTAAGAGAGACGAGAACTCTGGTAATGTCCCAGGATGGGGGTTTGAGTTCTTATGGCAGACAGGACGGCTCGAAGTGCCTCATCAGCACGGACAGTTCCAAAGATGACGAAAGGTACTGGCCTTTCAGTTTAAAGACTGAGGAGAGAGAGAGGAGCATCTCTCGGTAAAGGTAAACGAGGAAAACAGCTATCAGTTGCACAGAAGCTCTGTCTGGAGAAGTACCTTGTTTACTACACCAATTGCAGATGTCCCCTTTTCCCTAGGAGACAGCTGCAGAGGATTTTTTAAGGTATCCAGACATCTGCGTAATACCTTGCGAAAAGTCTTTCGCTTGGAGAAGATGCTATATAATCTCCACCAATGAAGAGACAGGGAGGTTAGCAAACTGTGAAACTTCTGCATGTGGGGCTGACAGAGGAGATTTGGCCATTGGGGTAGTTGCACCAGTATCCTGACTAGGAACATCTGCAAGTCTGGAAACCCATTCGGCTTGTGGCCACTTAGGAGCCAATCGGGTAAGGGTGACGTTTGAAGTCGTCAACATCTTGACTATTCAGTATACCAGGCAGAAAGGGGGACAGTAGTAAGCGCACAGGTTGCCCCATGGATGTTGGAATGCATCTTCCATGGCAGCAGATGGATCTGAGACTGGACATCAAAACACAGAAAGCTTCTTGTTCAGTTAGGTTGCAAACAAGTTTATCATTGGGGAACCCCAATGGGCAAGAAGCCTTTCCAACATGCAGGGAAGTAGGGCTCACTCTGTTCCTATGACCTGCCCTTAGTGACTGAGTGTGTCTGCCTATACTGTACATTTCTCTTGCCTGGAATGTTCCTCAAAGGTAACTGTACTGCATTGTCTAAACCAAGTGTGTACCTGTTTTGCCAAGTTGCAGAGAGGTTGGGACACCATTCCTCCTTGCTGGTTGACGTAAATAAGACACGATTAGTAGTGTTGTTACTCATCAATACTACCAAGTGCCCTATTAGACTCTGTTGGAGGACTACAGAGCTTGAAATACAACTCACATCTCCAACAGGTTGATATGCAGGGCCTTCTCGTCCTTGGACCACAAACCTGAGGCGGTCTCGTTTGATGCATCTGTGAACAGCAGCATCTCTAGAAGTGGGGAATCTAGTGGAACTACCATTGTGAATTTTTTGTCATTGAGCCACCACTCGAGATAATGCACCACCTCCTGTTCCACTGGAACCTGAAGAAGGGGAGGATTAGTGGCTGCTGACCAGTGTCACTTCGGGCACCACTGAAGTGATGTTTGGTGGAGGGCGCCTGTGAGGCATGAGCTTCTCCAACGATGAAAGGTGTCCTAGGAGATGTGGCCACTTTTTTACTGGTTGTTCTCGAGTATCTACCAATATCCCCAGATACTAAATCCACCTCTTGGGAGTAAAACTTGACTTCTACAGATTGATCAAGATCCCCAGATCATGACAAAAGGCAAGAATGTTGTCTAGATTCTGCAGCAAGTGTCTTCTCGAGGATGACAAAATCAACAAGTCGTCGAGATATTGCAGGGATCGGATCCCGTTTGAATGGGCGAATGCTGAGACTAGTGTGAACACCCGAGTGAATGCAAGGAGAGTGGTCAATAATCCAAAGCACAGGACTTTTGAACCAGTACCTGATTTCCTTGGGGACAAAGTAGAGGTACTTTCTGCCAGAAAGATACATCGGTATTTGAAAATAGGCATCCTTCAGATCAACAGAGCATGAAGTCATCCATCTTTATGTCAGCAAGGACCGTGTTTGCCATCTCCATCCTGAATAGAGTTTACTGAACAAACTTGTTCATGGGAGAGATATGGACTTCGCGTGAGTTTTTCTCCATCATCGCCTTCACTTTGTTCTTGAGGCTAAGGGCTTTCAGCGAATCCCGAGGCTATGATTGGAACGTCATCGGCAAGCAAGTGAGGAGGAGAAAGTTGATGAACAGGAGGTGGTATCCATCCCTTAAAACTTTTACCACCCAATTCTCTGTGTTGTGTCGCTGCCACTTTGCCCAATGGCTTGACAGGCATCCTTCCCCTCACAGCAGCTGGAAAATGTGACTGCCAGTCTCGACAACCCCTACCTCCTTCCCTATCTCTTCCTCCCTTCCTGCCTCACTCTGATTCTCAGTCCTTAAATGTCACTGCCCTATGGATGAGGGTGTCGTAACTCTCATTCCTCTACTTCTCTACGTCTTCTCCATTTCTTCCGCCGGGAAGTCAAGGTGTCCAGGATCGGTGCGTTCCTGAAAGAAAGAGAGCCGCTTCCTCTGCCAACTGGCTAGAGAAATGCAAAGCCACTGCATCTTTCCTCTTCAACACCCAGTTTGCCCACTGGATAGCCAACTGACAAGCAGAGAAAATCACTCTCTCAGCTCCCAATAGCATGAGGTCAGAAAATATCTTCTTCACATTGGGAATCGACAAATCCGTAGACGAAGCAAAGAACGATAAGACTCCCGACCATTGATCAATCCAGCTGGTGCCTGCAGGCTCGCCATCACTGCCCTTGTACTTCAATCTGTCCGCCATCATGCTGACGTCGCTAGATCTATAGGAAAACGTGATGGGGTAGCCTCCGCTGTCAAGAGAAGGCTGAAGGCATGATCTTGGTGGATCCATGTGAACGAAATTAATTCTTAGGTCTAGTGACCTGTGAATGCATTAAAAAAAGTGCATCCTACACAAGGATCAACCACAGAAGCACAAAGGCATGTGTGAAGTCTTGAGGAGCGCCAAAGTGCTGATCCATCTGTCAACCATGCCTTGATCGGTTCTGTGGCTGCCTCCCCAAATCCATTCATCTCCCTGATGAGTGCAGAGTGAGACAACTCCATGGAAGGTTGACTACTATTCCAGGTTCTCCATTTCTGCTGAGAGGGGACTCACATTAGGAGATGGAGAACCTTCCCTTGCCCAAGATTCCACTTCTCTCCCCTAAGAAGTGGGATTAACAACAGAAGTAAATCCCTCTTTCCCACTAGAGTAAGACCTTTCTGCATCAAGTACCAAACCTGGTCTATATTCTGAAAGAGAAGAAGGGATCATAGGCTTCTGAGAACTCTGCAGCCTCATTACTCTCCCCCCCACCAAAAGATCAAGGATATGCTAAGTGTCCTGATATCTATGGGGAGCGAGGAGGAATGCGACAATGAGTGATCAAATCTCTTGAGTGCTTCCTCTAAGAAGGGTTCATACAAGGACTTCCTCTCCTCAAGAAAGACTTCCTTTGCTTAGGAGAGAGTTGAGAGTTCCTCTTGGTTGTTGCCTGCCTTTTATCCTCCCTCTTACCTGAGGGCGATTCCTTTCTAGAAGCTCTATCCCAGTGCCTCAAGGTGTCTTCTGAGACTGATCGAGCTCATCCTTGAGAAAAATCTCTTGAACGAGAGAGATCTCGGGTCGAAGGGTGTCTTAGCTCTGGGCTTCGACTTAGGTTTTCGGAGCTCGGAGGAGACAGGTGACGTAGCTGCACTGGAACCACAGTCTTCAATAGGTGAAGGCTTTCGGTCAGGTTCGTTCTCTCTTTGGAGGGAAGAGTTCCTTAGGTTGTCACTCATGAGAGCGAGAAAAGCGAGAGGAGAAAGAAGTCCTGGCCTTTGGGGAGCAAGATTCCTTTGTTTTGTCCCCTAAGTTTGTCAGATGACAAGTACGAACACTTGTCTATTTTCACCTTTACAGGTGAATGTACACGAGCTGGAGCTTGTGTGCGAGTTGAGGAGTACTAACAAGAGTTGGGTTGTTTCCTCTACGTCTCAATGAGACATGTCTCCTATGATAAGCCTTCTTTATGCGTAAGCATAGGGAAGGGGCTTGAGGACTGACCAGAGCACGAGCAGGGTCAGGGGTCCTAGGGGCAGCATTCTTCTTTCATCTAGGAGTATCAGTGCATGGAGATCCGAAGCATCTGGAAACATCCCTGGCCAGGCAAAGGACTACAGCTTAGCACGTCATCCTGATCAGTACCACCCGTAGACACTCCCTTGTGGGAATGGCTACTTGAAGCAAAAATTTTAGTCCTTGAACCTAGCAACTCCCCGCTTCTCCTAGGGGATTGATTGATTTTGGTTTTCTGGCATCATGACATCAGTCATTGACACCGATGTCATTTGTTACCAATAAATCATAAAAGGATATTCAATTTAAATCTATAAAAACAAACAGGTCAGAATAAAATTTAAATAGCTTTCAGAACACCTGCTTCTGAAATAAATCTAAAAATACTGCTAGTATTGTAGACACATTCTGCCCAAGAATCTTGGCAAGGCCAAACCTGCCATCCTTACCTCGAGCTTCCAACAGAAATATATTTCTTAAGTCTCCAAGAGTGAGACATCCGATCAACAAATGCCTCGCTGTAAGGCATACCAAAGTCATCGCATTATGGCTGATGTTGACCAGTCATCAAAAAGTTGTGTTAAACAAGTGTGACCAATGCTTAGCCAACGAAGTGTTATCTCCCAATTTCCAGGCATCATGTTATATCCGATGGGAAATAACACTCATTATTGCCCTCACCATTTTTCCATCTGGATGAAGGTTTTGACGCAACGCTAAACCACCAACAAAGCTATGCTTGGGCGATCTCCTCTTCTCCCGGGTGGCAGGCAGTTCCTCGGCAGGGGAAGAAGAAGTAGCAGGAAGAGATGAAGCAGGTGACGGGGAGCGACGAAGCTTCTCCTTCACCATGGTTGAGGATTTATATGGAGACAGGGCATTAGCAACAAGAGATGGTTCATCAACATCAGAAGACACATCCAGGAGTGCCACTCCACTACTCTCCTCCACCGGCATGAATAAGAGCAGCAGTAAGGTAGGAATACTTATGTGATGTAGCCACAGCTAACACCTTCAACATTTCTAAGCTAAAGAGGAACCATCAATACCATAGGTGGGCAATAGGACACCCAGGTCCAGGTCTTTGCGAGGTTGTCAACAAATATATCAGTGGGAGTGCTCAAGGTGAGGGGCACTGTCACACTTATAGACTCCTAAAGGAAGGGTGGAGGACTCCTTCACCGGCTGAAGCCTTAGAAGGAAAAGTAGAAGAGCAGGCAGTGACCTTCTAACCAGAAGAAGAGAAAAGGAGCCTGTGATGTTCTTGGGTAGCAGCCTGGCCATATCTACAACTGATTCTGAAGAATACCTCTTCAACTTCCTCTCCTTTGCAAACTCAGTCTCCTGAAGCAGAGGTTACTCCCTACACTAAGGATATGGGGATTACTGCGAACAGGATTGTATCCTGCAGCAGATATATACTTTAGTAAATGTGGGTCAACTTTTAGCTTGCTCATAAACCGGCAACAGGCTTTTCCGGCTTTTCCGAGCTTACCAAGACAGCCACATGTCTGACCATGAAGCCAACATCACAGCAAACAGCAATATAAAAAGAAAAAAAAACCCGATTAACACTTCAGCTAAGCACTGGAAAGTACTTCTGTACTCTACGATGGCCAAAGTCAAAGTGAAGGTGAGTGATATCTGTTGGGTGGGAGGGGCTTCCCCTGCCTCCTAGCAGCCTATTATATTCACCTTCTTAAAAGCTTAAAGGCCAGTTCTAGCTTTGCTGCTTTCATACTCCAATTAAAGGTCAAGGTTTAGTATTACATATGGGATCAAACCAATCTTCTCAGACAACCTCATTTGAGAGCAGTACATCTAATCTATTACATGCTACATCTAAACAAGGGGAGACTATCTACCGTATTCTCAGAGACAAAAGGTTTTCAAAGTCTAGCTAAAAAGTAACTTTTAGTACCCACTGAGAAGAACCTTATGACTTAAGTGGAAAAGGCATTGATGCAAAGACATCCAAAAAACTAAATTTATTTAGAGACAACACAGGTATTAATAGACCCCAAGGGTCATGTAAAGGTGACAATTGCATGTTTACATTCAACTGTTTTAGTCAATAAAGTTGACATTGCCATAAAAATATTCAACATAACAATAAAATGATAACATGGTTGAAATTAAATTGTTACATTCAACAACTGAAGGGAGCCACACTTCAGGTTTTATGGCTTGCCCTTGAGGTAGTAGTAGAAGGGGCTAAAAATGGCAACAATAGGTGGCAAGAACCAGTAATATTAATTCACCAGGCCTAAGATCTCCAGTAGCACCTTAACAGTTGATAGCGTGGGGAACTTCCGCACTGCTGATACCTTCTCAGGGAAGGAGTGAATGCCCTCAGGAGTGATAAAATATCCCAAGAATGCCACTTCCTTGGTACCAGAGGTAAACTTGTCATAGGCATTGATTACAAGGCTGTTCCACTGCCCAGCGGTCAAGGACGATGCTAGGTGACATAGGTCGTCCTCTTTGGAGGGGAAGCATATTACTACTGACCAGGTATTTAATCTACGCAACATATGCAGAAGGGGTGGTCCCCTAAGATGCTATCCATGAGTCTTTGAAATGTGACCCCTACATTACAAAGTCCAAAGCAGAAGTAATTGGAAGTATATGTGCGAAAGAGGGTTGATGATGGCAGTCTTGGTGATATCTTCTCGGATTATGAGCACCTGATAATACCCCTTCAGGAGTCGAGGGTTAAAAATACTTTAGGGAGGGGGTAGTGGCCTGGTTCCATTTGCATGTTAAGATGCCTTTAATCCCCACAGGGGTGTAGGGATCTATCTTTCTTCAGGACAATGTGCAGGAGCAACAACCATGTGCTTGAGACCTCTTGACAAAGCCAATTTCTTCCATTTTGGCAAATGTGATATTAGTAGTTGCCAAACATTCTAGTGCCATACGCCTTAATCTTGCAAACTCTATGGAGATCAGTTTGTCTTGATATGGTGATGGATACCGTGCTTGTTGGGAATCGTGGGTATCTGGTGTAGTTCTGGGTGGAAGACTTCAGGACATAATGCGAGGAAGTGGGCGTAGGCATCCATGGGCACACTGGTGCAGAGAGCGAAGTTGGAGGGAGCAGGTGATACAGGTGTGGACAAGTAAAAGATGGGTTAACTAGGGGTCGATGTGTGATGTAAACCAGGAGATGGAAAAGGGTGAGGAAATCTGTACCAATGAGAAGCAGTGTAACATTAGAAATGATGAAATTTCACCAGTATTGGGCACCCCCAAATGAAATGAGTGATTGATTGATTTGGAGTTTTCTGGAGGCAGGCACCAGTAGTCTTAAGAGGGAACATGGCAGAAGGGAACGCAGACACCAGTGTCTTCTAGAAGGTGCACATTAGATCCTGAATCATTCAAAAAGAAGAGGTTAGTTGATGGGGGAAGCAACTAACACAGGTAATGGCCTATTAACATGTTTTTTTTACAATTGACATTGGTTAGCAAATTTCTTAGCAGCAGTAGTAGTACAAATGAGGGCAAGGAGCATTATTCAGCAGCTGTTGAGGGCATTGGTTGGGGTGTGGGTGTGGGATGGCATAGGTGGGTAGTGGGTGGCTTCATTGTTGCCCAGGCATGTCAGGAGTTTGGCGTAGATTTCCTACACCATTCACGTTCTCTTCAGTCAGCATTGTATGGTTGTCTCTTTCGTCAGGAGTAGGGTTCTTGTTGGACTTCTTAATGGTGGGGAAGTGGCTGTCCATAAGGGCAACAAGTCTGGTCACCAGGTCCTCTATGAGCAAGGCATCAACATCAGGACGGGCAGCTTGCACTGGTTCCTGCAGGCACTGTAAGAAGTAGGTTCACTTTACGAGGAGTACTGTCTGCAGAAGGCTGAAGGGAAGCCCTTTGATCCGCTAACGGTTGCCGAGATAGCTGTAAAATCTTGGCTACATAGGCGGCTGACAATGGTGAGTAGTGCCTCAAAGAGAAATGATATGAAGGCATCATACTGTATGAGGATGTCCCTACGTTCGTAAACCAAGTCGGAGATTTCTGGGAAGGTTCGGATATCATTGGAGCTATGAGGGTCATCGACAGATCTTGTGATGCATTATTAGGCAGATGGGGGGGAGGGAGGGGAAGTATTGACATCCAGATTGTCCCACTGATGTCGGAAGGTATATTGCCAAAAGGCCTGGGATTTGGTACTGGTAAGCAGTACACCGGACGCTTCCAGTTGAGGGCCGTCGCTAACATGTCTAGTGTCGGCAAAACCCACACAGTAGAAACTTTGTTGGCCATCTGATGATTAAAAGACCACTCGGAGCCTACTATCCAAGTCTGCCCCAGGATGAAACAAGCTGACAGAGCTACCGAGTTGTCTTCTGTCCATCTTAGGATTTCTACACTTAGCTGGCATGGTTGCTGTAGTTGTTTACGTACGCCAATACCTTGGTGTTTTCGCTACTGAGCACAGCAAGGTTCCTGAAAGCTGTTGAATTGCTTGAGAGTGCGAAAGACTGCCCTCATTTCCAAGAGGTTTATGTGGCACTGCTCCTCACATTTGGACCACAGATGAGCCCACCATCCTTCTTTTGATGTATCTGTGAAGAGCATCAAATCTGAGGGAGGAAAAAGTCTACTGGCCTGAGGAGGTTGGTAATTAGCACCCACCAATCCCGGTCTCTCTTCTGTTCTGGCCCCAAAAGAATCTGAAGGTTTAGAGGGTTGTTGTGCTGAGACCAAAAAGTCTTCAGCTGCCACTGGACAGAACAAATGCAAAGACAGGCATTGGAAACCAGATGGTCCAAGAAGGTTAAGTTCCCCACTAGGCAAAGCCACTTTAGGTAGTGAGTCTTGCGTCAGAAAGGGGTGAGTTACCCGCTTTAGTCTCTCTATTTTGCTTTCAAATAGGGAGACTTTGCCTAGATGGGTGTCTACTTGCATCCCAAAATATACCAGTTTCAGAGAAGGTTGCAGAGAGGATTTCTTGTGAATTACAACGATCCCCATATCAAAGCAAAAATCGAGAACCCTGTCTCAGTGTAGAAGAGTCTCTACCAAGTCTACTACAATCAGCCAATCTTTTAGGTATCGCGATAGACGAATGCCATTCTTGTGAGCCCATGTTGATGCTCGGGAGAAGATCCATGTGAATACCTCAGGGGGGTGTGAACAGGCCGAAGCACACCACCTTGAACTGGTACTTTCTTTCATTCAGGAGGAATCTTAGGTACTTCCTTGACGATGGATGGATTGGGACCTGGAAGTATGCATCTTTTAAGTCCAGTGTTACCATTATATCTCTATCTTGAACAGATCTGTTGAGCAAACTCGTTCAGAGCAGAGATATCAATAACTGGTCTCCAGCCTCCAGATGAATTTTCTGAAAGACAGAGTGGACTATGAAAGCCTGGGGACCCATCTAACACCTCCAGGAGAGTATCCTTCTCTAGCATAGTCTGGACTTTGGCCTGAAGTGCCTGTTCCTTCGCCTACGAACACAACATTCCTGGATGCAGAGTCAAAGGAGAGAGAGAGTGAAAAGGATATGGCAACTTGCACAAAGGATGGATACTGACCAAGGTTGGACTCCATCCAAATCTACCACTAGCTCTGTAGGCATTCCCCCGGATGGATGGGTAGGAGAAATATCAACCCTAGCGGGCATGCCCACAAATACCTCCTCTGCCTAGTGACCCTCTAGCACAGACATGGGCAGCTATTCATCACCTGCGGGCCGGACATCACTATTTTTAAGTGAGCGAGGGCCACATGATAGAACACATACAAAAAATATTACTTTTCTATATATACTCTTTATTTTGCACTTCCTTGTTTTTATTCGCTTAACTGTCACAGGCCGGATTTTCTTATTTCATTATTTTACTTTCATCATCATCATCATCATCTCCTACACCTATTGATGCAAAAGGGCCTCAGTTAGATTCCGCCAGTGTTCTCTATCTTGAGCTTTTAATTCAATACTTCTCCATTCATCATATCATACTTCGCGTTTCACAGTCTTCAGCCATGTAGGTCTTGGTCTTCCAACTCTTCTAGTGCCTTGTGGAGCCCAGCTGAACGTTTGGTGAAATAATCTCTGGGGAGTGTGAAGAGCATGCCCAAACCATCTCCATCTACCCCTCATCATGATATCCTCCACATAGGGCATTTGAGGAATCTCTCATAGTTTCCTTTCTAATCATGTCCTACCATTTAACTCTCAATATCCTTCTGAGGGCTTTGTTCTCAAACCTACTGAATCTATTGGAGATTGTTTCATTGTCATACCATGTCCTATAAGAGCTTATAATTAGATTATTTGTTTTGCTGCAACAATAGGGCTTAAAAGAGAAGGTTTATATAGGCCTGTGTGTGCAATCTTAAGATAATGGTCTATAAAAGTGTTTTGTCTCTTCCATACATCAGCTTTGAGAACTTGTGTTACAAAGTGTTTTTTGTGGACGCTAAGGTTGTGGCAAGCCACGTATATCACGAGCTCAAGGAGGGACCCTGGTGACACATCCTTTGAGGATTTATAAGCTCTTGTGATTGTTTCTCTCAACCAGGAAGAGATTGTGTTTCTGGATACTTTCTTTTTGGAGCGGCCAGTGCTCACGAACAAATTGGAGATTTTAGGCCTAAGATACTGTATACTTTTTTTATATTTATGCATCTAGGTCATCAGTTATCTCTTTGAGAGACAAGATTGTGAAAGCATCAAATCTAGTATCATTTTCCACAGGATTCTGGATTTGGTGACAAACTCAGGAATAAAAGGCAAAGATATTTCTTTCCACCCTCTGAAATGTGACGTACGATAAGATAGACTTTCGTCACATCCGATGTTGGGGGTTTACGTTTTTGAGGAGGACAAGATTGCTCGAAACTCCTACTGAGAGCTGGAGTTCCCATGATGAGAAGTCAAACCCTTTCAGTTTGAATACCTGGTTCAAGAGCGAGCAGTAGAGTTTCACTGCAGTGACTGAAAGGGATTTCTTGTTCCTTAGCAACATTAAAAAGTCTGCAATCAGGGGAATAGTGGCGTGAGTGGAGCAATATTCCCCTACAACACTAATCACTGAAGATTTCCCACTTAGCCTGGTATACTGCTGTGGAAGACTTTCAGAGATGGCCAAAGAGCTGTTTCGCACTTGGTCTCGAAAAGCATTTCTTTCAGAGAAGCTGCTGGATAGTCTCATACTGTGGAGATACAGGCAATGCACTGCGTCCTGGAACTTTCTTATGTAAGGTTGTTGTAACAGGTTTGGCTATTCTGGAAGTTCTCTTTGAACTTCCGGGTTCCATGAGAAGTCCCAGCAGGTCTGAATACCACATCCACAGCTGGCCATTTTGGAGCTACTAATGTTACTCTGACTCCCTAGGAAATTCAGACTCTGTTGGATGTCTAACGTATCAGACAGAACGGTGGAAAGGCGTAAAGGTCAAGTCAATATCATGGGTGTTGAAAGGCAACTCCCATCACTGCAACTTGCTCTGCGACTAGAGAGCAATACACTGGGAGTTTGTAATTCAGGTGAGTGGCGAACATGTCCAGAGACAGGGAACCCCAAAAAGTCAAATGATATGGAGAGATCATCATCAAATACTGTTGAGAGAATATCTTGAGGAATGACAGAGGATATCCCATTAGAGTATATAGTTCAAATAAGGTTACACTTAGCACACTACCCTGGGGAACTCCTTCTTCCTGACATTTCCTCTCAGATAGGGTTTCCCCCACTCTCACTTGAAAAAAAATCCCTGCGAAATAAATGTTTGAATGAACAATGGTAGCTCTCCTCATAATACCAAATCATGAATGGTTTTAAGTATACTATGTCTCCATGCAGTGTCATATGCCTTCTCAAGGTAAAAAAAAAAAAAAAAAAACACTATTAAATAGTGTTATTTGGAAGCAAGGCTTCACATATAAAGGACTTAAGTCGTATCAACAACTTCAGTCATTGAGTGCATTTTCCTAATTCCACAATGGATGGGAGATAAAATACCCTTTTTTTCCAGGTATCACATCAGTCTTGCATTAACCATCTTCTCCATGATTTTACATAAACAAGATGCCAATGCAATTGGTCGATAATTTGCTGCTAAAAACTTATCCTTACCAAGTTTTAAAAAGGTTAAAATAATGGCTAGTTCCCAAACACTTGGATAACTATGATCATGTCATATTTTGTTAATAATGCTTAAAAAAATAACTTTGTATTAACAGGTATATGTTTAATCATTGCATATGGAATTCCATCGGGTCCAGGGGCTGTATCGTTACATGTAGCAAGTGCAGAATCAAATTCCTTCAGTAAAAGGAGAATTGTATGACTCTTCCCTTTCTGTTGCAAAATTTAAAATTTTCTTTCCTTCAATACTCCTATACTGGCTACCAGGAGCTTCTTCACACTTGCATGATACATTTGAGAAACGATCAGCCAGCGCAATGCAAACTTTGGTTGCTCCAGTCACATACTGACCATTCACCTTCAACACTGACGGTGGGTTTGGGGTAAATTTGCCTGCTATCTTTTTTACTTTCCTCCACACAGATGATGTTGGTGTTCTACTGTTAATGGAAGAAACAAACAACACCCAACACTGGCGCCTAGCCTCTTTTATAGCCCAATGGAACTGTGCTCTACATTCCTTGTATAAGATTAAATTCTCCTCAGTACGGTGTCTGCGCAATCGAGTTATAGACCTTCTCATAGCTCTGGGCAGGAAGTTAGTTCTGAAGACCACCAGGGAACTGGTCGTCATTTGAATATCCCTGTTGTTTTGGGAATGGAATTGACTCCTGTTGTGTGAAGAGTTCCCTTAAGTAAGTCTATGGCATCATCAACAGTTTCAGACTGTTCTACATTTCTTTCAATTTCGCTTAGCTCCTAAAATCTATCCCAATTCGCCTTGTCAAAATTCCATCATGGTGATCTCTGTAAAGGTGGACCATTGTTGGTGTTTGTAATGATTGGTGTATGATCACTAGTATGACAATCATCTTATGTTCTCCAATTATAATCGAGAAGACAGTTAGAGCTAGCAATTGATAGGTTAATGCAGGACAAGGTACCTGTCTGAACATGAAAGTGTGAGGGCTCTCCAGTATTAATGAGTCCAACATCTTCATTCTCCAAAATTGATGATATACAGTAATATTACCCCTGGCGTTTGCCAAAACATCACCCCATAAAGGATGACTACTATTAACATCTCCTGGCAAGAGAAAAGGTTGTGGGAGTTGTTGGGTCACCTATAATAAATTATCATAGATGTTATCATTTAGAGGTAAGTAAAGAGATCGATTGATTGATTGATTTAAATTTTTCAGGCATCCTGACATCTAAGGTCATTGATGCCGATATCATTTAGTCTATATATATAAAAAAAATATAAATTTTAATGTCAATGTAAAAGTTGAATAGTTTTCAGAAGACCTGCTTCTGAAATAAATCTAAATGTGCCACTTGCATAGTAGGACACATCATGTCCATGAATCTTGGCACGGACGAACCTGCCACCCTCACCTCGACCTCAAATAAACATCTATTCCTTAAGTTATTATAATTAAGGCATTCGGTCAACAAATGCCTCACTGTTAGAGGTACCAAACAGTCGTCACAATATGGTTGGTGTTGGCCCTTCAGCAGATATTCGTGTGTCAACCAAGTGTGATCAATACAGAGATGACAAAGAGACATCTCCCATTTTTTGGGCATCATATCATACCTCCAAGGAGATATGACATTTGTTACTTCACTCATTTTATTCCCATCTAGACTATCCCAGTGCTGTTGCTATTTATTGCAAAGCAATTTCTTGATGTTAGGTAGGAAGTCATTAAAGGGAATGGGATAACTTCTTGGCAGCAACTCTGATGCTGCATTCTTCGCCAATGAATCTGCCTTCTCATTCCAACACACACCTACATGTGCCGGAACCCAACAAAATCGAACCATTATACCTCTCCTTCCAATAATAAAAACCCATTCTAAAATATTTAAAACTAGAGGGTTACTAGCATTAAAAACTTCTAAAGCTTGAAGGACACTCCTTGCATCACTAAAAATGATAAAATTACCCTCCTTTTCCAACACAGTTAGTATGCCATACAGTTCGGCAGTAAACATTGAAGCTGTTAGAGGAAGTGCACCTCTACAATTAAAATCATTACTATGTACTCCAAATCCAATGCCAGCATCAGATTTGGAGCCATCAGTATATATAAAAGATGATCCCCTATGTTCTTCAACATGTTCCATGAACAGAGACCTGGATTCTAAGTCAGTCATGTTCTTCTTAACTCCAATAAAATATTTACAAAAAGATACCTCAGGTAATTTCCATGGAGGCATTGATGATATCTTAAATGGAAGCACCTTAATTCTAATTATATCAAGACTGTTTAAAAATTATTTCACCCGAAACCCATAAGGTTGAGGAGATTTTGGGTGCAACTTAAAGTGTGTTGAGTGACTTACATGGCTTGCAGTTTGAAAGGCTAAAGAATTAGGGAGTCTTTGCAATCTAAACCAATAACGAATAATAGCAGAAATTCGGTAAATATCTAAGGTAACTCTCCAGCATCAACAAGGAGACTTGGGATAGGTGAGGTTCTAAACGCTCCTGTGGACAATCTAATACCACCATGATGTATTGAATCTAATATCTTTAACCGGCTTGAGGTAGCTGAAGAGTATATTTCATATCCATAACTGATTTTGGAAAAAATCAAGGCCTTGTATAATTTCAAAATAGTATTGCGGTCTCCCCCCCATGATGTATGGGACAATACTTTTAAAATATTCAGAGCCTCGAGACATTTACCTTTTAATGCTTTTAAGTGAAAAACCTATGTAAACCTATAATCAAATATCAAACCTAAAAATTTAGCTTCACTTGCACATGGTATTCGTTGACCTTTAATGTATATATCCGGGTCTGGATTTACTCCCCGGATACGACAAAAATGGACAATAATAGTTTCACTTGTCGAGAACATAAATCCACTCATATCAGCCCACTGGATAATTTTTTCAATTGAGAGTTGTATTTTTCTCTCAGCCACTGCCATTCTAGCTCCACCAAATGATATTGAGAGATCATCCACAAATAATGTTGAGAGAACATCCCAGGGAATGACTGTGGATATCCCATTAATTGCTAGTGCTAAAAGGGTTACACTCAGCACACTCCCCTGAGGAATTCCTCCTTCCTGACACTTACTCTCTGATAGAGCTTCCCTCAATCTCACTTGAAAAACTCTATTTGAAAGAAATGCCTGAATACATAGTGGTAGCTCTCCTCTCAATCCCAATTCATGAATTGTTTTAAGTATACCATATCTCCAAGTGGTATAATATGCCTTTTCAAGGTCAAAAAAAGACTGTCACATGGTGCTGTTTGGAAGCAAATGCTTCACGAATAGAGGAATCAAGTCTTATCAACACATCAGTCGTTAAGTGCATTTTACTGAATCCACATTGAATGGGTGATAAAAAACCATTCTTTTCAGGGTACCACATCAGTCTTGCATTGACCATCTTCTCCATAATTTTACATAAACAAGGTGTCAATGCAATAGGTCAGTGGTTTGCTGGTAAAAACTTGTAATTACCAGGTTTTAAAAAATGCTAAAATAATGGCTAGTTCCCAAACACTTGGGTAAATATGATCATGCCATATTCTATTAATAGTGCTTAAAATAAATAACTTTGTATTAAAATATACATGTTTAATCATTGCATATGGAATTCCATCGGGTCCAGGGGCTGTATTGTTACATGTAGCGAGTGCGGAATCAAGTTCTCTTTCAGTAAAAGGAGAATTATATGATTCTTCCTTTCCTATTGCAAAATTTTAAATTTTCTTTTCTTCAATGCTCCTGTACTGGTGACCAATGCCAGGGCATTGCTAACTTCATTTGCTTCAGTCACATACTGACCATTCACTTTCAACACTGATGGTAGGTTTGGGGTAAATTTCCCAGCAATCTTTTTTATTTTCCTCCATACAGAAGACGTTGGTGTTCTACAATTAATGGAGGAAACAAAAGCCACCCAAGATTGGTGTCTAGCTTCTTTCATGGCACGACGGAACTGTGCTCTATACTTTTTGTAGGTTATCAAATTTTCATCCGTATGCCATCTATGCAATCTAGTCAGAGATTTTCTGGTGGCTCTGTGCAAGGCTGTTAATTCTGAAGACCACCACGGGACTGGTCGTCTTTTAAATAGTCCTGTGGTTTTGGGAATCGAATTGATTTCTGCTGTATGGAGAGTTCCATTCATTAGGTCTATGGCATTATCAACACTCTCAAGCTGCTCTGCACTACCCTCCATTTTACTTAGCTCACGAAATTTAACCTAGTCTGCCTTGTCTAGATTCCATCGTGGCAATCTTTGTAAAGGCGGACCCTTGTTGGTGTTTATAAGGATTGGTGCATGATCACTAGTATGCCAATCATCTAATGTCCTCCAATCTAAATCAAGAAGGCAGTTAGAGCCTGCAATTGAAAGGTCAATGCATGACAAGGTACCTGTCTGAACATGGAAGTGTGTGGGCTCTCCTGTATTAAGGAGTCCTACATCCTTGTTTTCCACAATTGATGAGATAATAATGCCCCTGGTGTTTGCTAAAACATTACCCCTCAAAGGATGTCTACCATTCAAATCTCCAAGTAAAAGAAAAGTTTGAGAGAGCTGTTGAATCACCTCTACTAAATCATCATACGATACGTTATCATTTGGAGGCAAGTACAGCGAACAGAATGTATATTTTCTCCCTATATCAATCCGTACAACCACTGCCTGCAGAGGTGTACGGAGAGATAAAGGTAGTTGGGGAACATCTCGACGAATGTATGTGAGACTTCCGCCATGGCTCCCTACTCGGTGATCATAAGGTGTCCTATAACTAATATATTCGCGAGGACAAGGGGTATTAGCATCAAGCTTGCTCTCCTGTAGACATACAATTATGGGGGAATGCTCGTGAATTAAGAGCTTAAGTTCTTCATATTTGGCCCTCAAACCCTGACAATTCCACTGCAAAATGGATGAAAAAACTATGTATTATTTTCTGGAAGACATCTTTGATGAGGTCTTCCCATTGACAGTTTTTGATTTGACAATATTTTCTGTAGGCTTCTTAAGTTTGCGTCTTGATGAGTTAGGTTTTATATTAGCCTTTTCAGTGTTGTTCTTACCTAATTCTTGTGGGGGATGGTGGACCTTAACTTGAATTTTTGATTGATTCAAGAAGTTTTCCTGTTGATCTGAAATAACAACAGGCAAAACACCATATCTATTTGATGTCATAACTTTGGTGATTTTAATGGATGGGGGTGAGAGAGATGGAGGTCTCTCTCTTTTCCTATTAACAGGTGGTGATTTATCAGTTTTTGATGTTTTCCCCACTACAGGTGCACCTGATAACTCTGTTTTATGTGGAACCTCCATCAAATCAGGCAAAGATATAGCCTGAGAGACGTTAGTATTATCGTTTGTAGTGGGGGACAAAGGTTTACTGGAGGTGAGCAAAGTCTTACGTGATATTCTTGCATTATCCTCTAGAATTCTATCAGAAGATGGCAAAATTCTTTTCTGGGGAATAGAGGCAGTATTAGGTGGGTTGGATGTCTACTGCCTCATTTTTTCTCCTGATTTCAATACTTTTGCATAACTTGCTGATTTACTCAATAGTCTCTTGGCATCCCCACACTTATGTGTTCGATACTGGATTTATTGAGAGCAGCCTCTTCCAACTTATATCGCTGGCAGTTCCTATCAGTAGATTTGTGATTCAAATAGCAGTTTATACAATTGGCCTCTAGTGTACATTCCCCATGGTAAACATTGGAGCAAGTACTACACATTTTATCATTCTTGCAAACTTTAGATGGATGCCCACATCTAAAACAATTAAAACATTGCAGCGGCTTCTGCTTAAAAGTTCAAACTTCAAGTCGTTCATTTTCTATGTAAATGTGCAAAGGCATATCAGCATCCTGGAAAGTCAGGATAATCATTGACGTTCCAGGGACTTTATGCACTTTCCACACAGTTAAAGGACACATGGCCAATATCTCCTCTTCTGTAAACTCATATGTCTCTATTAAAAACTACTCCCCTTCCATAACTGAAGTTTAGATGGGGTTTCACATCCAGCTTTATGTCATCGTTCTCTGTATTTAAATTGCAAAGTACAACAGACTGAGTTTCTGATTTGGCACTTATTAGGAAACTGTTCTTTCCGAACCGAGATATATCTCCTGGTTCGATGGTACCTACTTTCTTTTGAAGAAATTTACATATCTTGAAATAATTTCCAGTACTCCCTTTTGACTGAGCAACTAGCCACTTTGGTGGTTTTGGCTCTCTCTGGGAGGGTATAACTACCTCTATACCTTTATCAATTAAATCTGCAGGTTTATATACATCTAGATTATTAGGTACCCGATCGCAAAGAGCACCCTTGAAATTCAAATTATTGATTTTAATATTCATGATATCATTGATTGCATTGAATGCTTCATCATGATTATCAAATGATATCCATGAACCCCATTTGTCACCTTCAAGCCTCATTCTAATTTCCCTGATGTGACCATAACATTGAAAAAATTTATACAGCACATCATAATTTGTTTCAATGGGAATCTGAGTGACATGAAGGATTCGCAAATTGTCCATGTCACCCAAATTACTTTGTTTTTTAACATTAGTAGAATGGTCCTTTAGAGTTTCCAGGTCGTCAACAGAGAGGTTAGCTTTTGAAGTAGAAGCAAGCCGGGTTATCCACCTCTTATCGGAGGATGTCAGTCCTCCTATCCCATGTGGCCCAACACGAGAAGAGGCTTCAGCGGGGACCAGTCCTCTTTTAGAGAGGGGCTGCCTCTCATAAGGTGGGCGTACACTGGTCAGTGGGGGTAGTCAGCCCTTCCCACCAACAACTCCAATGACTGGCGTCACTCATTACCCGCAAATATGGGCGACTTAAAACCGGATCACTGGAGCCCGACTCTTAACAGACTTGGTCTGCACCCAATGGGGTTTGCCAGAGGGTGATGGCGTCTAAATTTGTACAGGTTGAGATGGTATGACATCCATCCCACCCTGTGCCAAATCCAAAGAAGCAGTCAAAACCTAAGTCATACAAGTCAAAGTCGTCAACGAGTTCATGCCCAAGAGGAAGAGATGGGAGAATAAAAGAAGTAATCAAAAGAACAGAGAGAAAGTGCTGACTAATTTAGTTGGATCAACAGTTGGGCACTGAGGACCAGTGGGAAAGTAGTTCCCACTGTTCATTAGAGCCCAACTGCTAATCCCTAAGCACCCCATCCTCATCAAGGCTTCAGCATCTGGGGGGCAAGTAAAGAGAACAGATTGTGTATTTTCTCGCAATATCTATCTGTACAACCAATGCCTGCAGACGGGTACAGATAGACAAAGATATTTGGGGAACATCTCGACGAATGTATATAAGACTTCCCCCCTGCCTCCCTGCTCGTTGATCACACGGTGTCCTATAGCCAACATACTTTCGAGGACAAGGAGTATTAGCATATAGCTTGCTCTCCTGTAGACATACAATTATACGGGAGTTCTCACATATGAGGAGCTTAAGTTCTTCATATTTCGCCCTTAAACCCTGGCAACTCCATTGCAAAATAGAGGAAAAAACTATAGTTTATTTTTTGGAAGACACCTTGGATGAAGTCTTCCTATGGGCAATCTTTGATTTAACAATATTTCCCTGTGGTATCTCTAGAGAGGATCTTGATATATTGGGTTTTGTGTTTTGTGTGTGTGTCCTTTTGATCTAATTGTTGAGATGGATGGTGGACCTAAACTTGAATTTCTGATTCATTGAAGTTGTCTTCCAGTTCATCAGAAACAGCAGACAAGATATATTTATGTGAAGTCGTGACTTTTAATGTTTCTTATGGTAGGAGGCGAGAGAGATGAAGGTCTCTCTCTTTATCGATTAAAATGTCGTGAGCTACCAGGTTTTTGCACGTTCCCCACTACGGGTGCACCAGGTAAATTAGTTTCAAGTGGAACCTCTATCAAATCCAGCTAGGACACAGCCTGAAAGAGGTTTGTACTATTGTTTAGAATGGGAGTAGATGGCTTTTGAATATCTTTCAGACCTCCAAGTATCTGTTTTGATTTTTCTAAACTTTCTGGATATAAATTTTCAATGGGACTTTCATCCTCTTTAAATTCTTTCATATGTTTACGTTAGAAGTGAGGATATTATTTTCATCAGTGCGCTTTGGCAAGTTTTTCTTCAAAACCATTGATAAAGGTTGCCATGGCTTAATCTGCTTTTCAAGAGCTTTTTTCCGAACCCCTTTAAAAGTAACCCTTTCCATGGTCCTTCTTCTTCTTTGTCTACATCTTTCTCCATCTACCTCTGTCCCACACCTCATCACTGGTTAATCCCTTCCATTGAAGGTCATCCTTCATATAGTCCACCCACCTTCACTTTGGTCTCCCTCTCCTTCTCGTTCCCTGTACCTCCATTTCCATCACTCTCCTCCCAATATACCGTTCATCTCTTCTCATGACGTGATTAAACCACCTCAGTCTACTTTCTTGGATCTTATCTGATAGTTTTCTAACTACTGTGGTAGCCCTAATTACCTCATTCCGTATCTTATCTCTTCTTGTCACCCCCACACATCCATCTCAACATTCTCATCTCTGCCACATCCATCTTCTTCTCTTCTGTCTTCTTTATTGCCCACGTCTCCGCTCCATACATCATTGCCGGTCTCACAACTGTCCTGTGTACTTTACCTTTCAACTTAACCCCTATTTTCCTGTCGCATAGTGCTCCACGCACTTTTTTCCAATTCTTCCATCCTGCTTGTATTCTGTGGGTTTTTTTCTGCCCCCAGATCACCATCCTCTGCAACTGTTGATCTTAAATACCTGAAATTTTCAACTTTTTTCAATCTCTCTCCTTGAAATGGTCCTGATGGCCTGAATCTCTTTTTAAAAAATAAACCTAATACAGCTTTTAGATGTAGCTGGGTGTGCTTCCCCACATTGTATACAACTTGGATTTTCTGTGCATGCTCCATGACTATATTGTCCACAGTTGGCACAAACAGCTGGCTTATTATTTTTTTTTTTCTTGCACTTCTGGCTTCAATGCCATACACTTGGCAATGACAACATCGCAATGGTGAAGGGATGTATGGTTTCACCTTCAAAGATAGCCAACCATCTTTAATAACAGGTAACCTGCATTGGTCAAATGTTATAATCAAAGTAGCAAGAGAAATAGGTTGTTCTCCAACTCTTTTTCTCATTCTGACGACTTTTACTACTCCTTGACTTTCCAATTCATAATCCATTTCTTTTTCCTCTATGTCTAGCAATTTCGAAGCATTATCACATCCCTACTCTGGTTGAAAGTGGAGTGCAAATCGCATTTGACATTATGACCATCCAACGTTGAAAGTGTTTTTAATCTTTCGCTTTGTATTGGGGATAGTCTCTATCAAGAGACTTCCATTTCCCTGGGGAAGAATTTTTGGCTGCCCTCCACATACATTAACTATTTCCCTATTAGCTTTAAAAACAATCACATGTTCATGTCTTCCATTTTCAAATTAAAAAATAAAAAATTTTCAAAATTCACTACTTCATAGTGACCAGGTAATACTTCTATTTTTCTATATTTTTCTGTACTGTCATCATTTTTCACTCTCTCACTCTTCTTCTCTAGTGATTTCTTAAAATCATTCTTTACATAACATGAATAAGGTTCTAATGTTACAATATTAGAACCTGAATTGGAGCTGTCTGTACCGAGGTCCATGATTGTATTTTCCAGGTTGTCAACAGAGGTTGGTTTCTATAGAAGCAAGCACAATTATCCACCTCTTATCGGAGGATGTCAGTCCTCCTATCCCATGTGGCCCAACACGAGAAGAGGCTTCAGCGCGGACCACTCCTCTATTAGAGAGGGGCTGCCTCTCTTAAGGTGGGCGTATACTAGTCAGTGGGGGTGGTTAGCCCCTCCCACCGGCGACTCCAATGCCTGACGTCACCCATTACCCGCAAATATGGGCGACTTACAACCGGATCACTTCGTACGAAAATGGTTAAAATAAACTGTACAGTACGTAGTTTTTGTATAATATTTAATGTCGTATACTTTCATGCAGTATTTTATATATCTTTTTTCTTTTTACATTTCCCTTCATGTTTATATGTTCTAATATATTTCATATTTTTTCCACAGATGTAAAAACAGTACAGTACAAACTGTAAATTACTAGTTCAGTGTTACCAAAAAATGTCGGAACTGGGCAAGAGGTGACGCATAGAGTTGTCCCATGCTTCAATGTTGCTGCACAGAACTTTGGTGAGTTTATAAAATACTGTTCCAGTTCTGTAGAGTGTACTGTACTTAGTATTATAAACTTAAATTGTAATGCACTTCAGTCCATTTTTTTTAACTTAGCTGTATCATTTAACATGATTAGAGAGAAAGTTTAGCTTTTTCTACAGTAAAATTAACTTCATTTTATTTTGAGATGGTTTGATAATTCCTTCATATGTAACATTTTTATACAGTGTAGGAAAGCTTATATTACTGGATTGTGTATTGTAAAGGACAATTGTAACTCATTACTATTTTTTCCACAGATAGACTACATGTCATTGCCAACAAATATGTAGATGTGTACGTACAGCCATCGAAGGTACCAACAGTAACCCATACAGTACTGAGCAATGCACTTCATATCATATCATAAAAGTGGTTAGTGCTCTCAACACTTACCTACACTTATGTGCTGTACTGTATTTATTGTAAATTAAACTTAAAATGACAAATCTGGAGAAAATTTGTATTTTTCCCTAACTAATAGAAACCTGGAGTTACTTATGTGGATATTCTTTCAGCGGCAGCTGGAGGTAACCCTTAGACTTTAATTGCGAGGTGGCAACCCTGCCTAACCGCTTAGCAGGTAGGCTAAGGGTAGCTGGGGGGTACCCAGCCGCCTCTATATATACTCTCACAGCGGTGAGACGTCACTTTTTATTGCAGGCAGGACTTCTGGGGGACAGGTGATGCCGGGTCAATTTATATATCTCCAGGTTTGTATTAGTTAGGGAAAATTACAAATTATCTCCGAATTTGTCATTTGTTCCCAAACTAACAAACCTTCTGTTATTTATGTGGATGACTCACTCTTAGGGTGGTGGAAGTCCTATATCTAGCATGGACATTGACCCGGTTTTACATAGTACAGTATATGACTGAGGTCTAGGAAAAACTTTGACACCTTGCTGAAATATACAAAGTGGCCTGTGCTATTTAGTAAAAGAGAGGTTGTTATTTGTAAGAACGTCTGAGTTTAAGTAGGAAAAACAACAATACATATCCTATTGCTCCCTCGCAGAAAGCAATAGGGACGTGGACAGTATAACAATTTTATAACTTATACTAGGCTACACAAGTGAAGTGACAATTACCTGCAGAGGTTGAAGCCAGCTTGCAAAGGGACCAATGGTGCTGTACCCCATGGGAGGGGAATATGAAGAGAGGAAAGCCAAACATTCTTCTCATTCATCCCAGTCTAAACCCGGGTAACCAACGCCCTCAACCAACTGCTACTTGACCATCAAGGAGCTTGAGGTAACTTACACCGCTTGTTGAGCAGCCACCACAGGACCGAAAGTAAACGTATCGAGCCTCTTGTGGGTTACGTCTTTGAGGTAATGGGCTGTGAATATGATTTGTCTTTTCCACACACCAGCTTGGAAAACCTGCAACATGGAGAAGTTGCGTTTAAACGCCAGGGAAGTACCGATTCCCCTGACATTATGGGCTCTAGGTCGACGAGCTTAAGGAGGATCCGGAGCCATGGTTCTTTCAATCACTTGGCGAATCCAGAAGGAAACTGTGTTCTTTGTGATCCTCGTCTTTAATCTCCCTGGACTAACAAACAGAGATATTAGTCTAGGCCATGTTGCTGCAGTGTATTTAAGATAGTATCTCAAACTCCTCACTGGCAAAGTAACAACTGATCTGGCTCGTTGGTTACAGAACAAAGACTCGCAACCTGAAAGGGCCCGAATCTATGGTCCGGCACCCCCAGATTTTGAATCTTAACAATGAACTCAGGGACAAAGCCGAGTGTCACTTTCCCCATCCCCTTGAATGGGTGATGTCATACGAGAAGCCATGAAGCTCTGACTGGGGGAAAGTGATCTCAAAACTCCTTATGAGTAAAGAAAGATCCAACGAAGAGGAAATGTCAACTCCTTTCAGCTTGAAGGCAAGGTTTAAGGCTGAGCGATGGCCTTTCACCACCGATACTGAAAGGAACTTTTCCTCCTGAAGGTATACAAGAAACTCCGCTATTACTGGGATAGAGGCATCGAATGGAGAGATATTTCTTCCACCACAACACCAACCACAGAAGACTCTCCATTTTTCCAGGTAGACCAAGGCTGAGGACCTATGCAAGTGTCCGGACATTCGTTCTGCAACTTGTCATGAAAAGCCCTGCTGAGTGAGGAGACGCTGGATAGTCTCCACGCGCAAAGTCAAAGCAACTGCACGGTCTTGTGGAAGATGTTCGCGTGTGGCTGTTTAAGTAGATCTGGTTGTGGAGGGAGCTCTCTCGGTAGATCTACTGGAAGTTGCAGGAGGTCTGGGAACCACTCTGTGTGATGCCATGGCAGAGCTACAAAGGTCATCATGAGATCTTTGGATGCTCTTGTTTTGTTGAGCAGTCTTCTCATCAGACAAAAAGGGGGAAAGGCGTAAACGTCGATGTTGTCCCACCGTTGTTGGAATGCATCTTGCCATACAGTCTGAGGGTCCAGGACCAGAGAACAGTAAAGCGGAAGCTTGCTGTTCAGAGATGTTGCGAACAGGTCTACAGTCGGGGAATCCCACAAAGTCAAGACTTTGTTGCCTATCTGACGATTCAAAGACCATTTGGAGTCTACTATCCGAGTCACTCTGCTCAGACTGTCCGTGAGTACATTCCTCTTGCCGGGAATGAAGCGAGCTGATAAAGCCACAAAATGTTCTTCCGACCATCTGAGGATCTTTACTGCAAGATGGAATAGAGGCTGCAAAAAGGTACCGCCCTGTTTGTTTGTTTGTTTATGTAAGGCACTACTGTGGTGTTGTCACTCATCAACACCACAGACTGACCTGACAGCAACTGTTGGAACTGATGAAGAGCTAGGTAGGCCTCTCTCATCTCTAGAAGATTTATTTGATGGCACTTTTCTGATTCTGACCAAAGGTCGGAGATCATATGGTGGTGTAGCAAGTGAGCCCCACCTTCTTTTGATGCATTTGCAAAGAACATCAAATCCAGAGGGGGAACGAGAAGATTCTGACCTCATCGATGGTTTTTGTCTACCATCCACCACCTTAAATCTGTCACCTGATCCAGAGTTATGGGAACTCAGCTGCCATTGAAGGGATCTTATCCTAAGGCGGCCGTTTGAAACAAGACAGATGAGAGGTTAGATGTCCTAGCAGACTCAACCAACTAAATGCTGGAAGAACTTCTTTCCTGAGAAAGGGAGCAGCCACTTCCTTGAGCCTGCATACTCTTTTGTCTAATGGAAAGGCTTTCTCTAGGACAGTGTCTATGAGCATTATGAGGTATACCAGTCTCTCTGAGGGTTGCAGTGATGACTTCTCATGATTTATCAGGACCCCAAGATCCTGATAAAACTCGAGAAGCATGTCTCGGTGGCGTAGAAGGGTCGTCTCCGAGTCTGCTAGGATCAGCCAGTCGTCCAGATATCTGAGAAGACGGATGCCATTCCTGTGAGCCCAAGATGACACCAAGGCGAACACTCTGGTAAAAACCTGAGTGGCTGTCTGATATCCAAAGCATAAAACCTTGAATTGGTATGTCTTTCCCTCATGAATGAATCTTAGATACTTCTTCGAAGATGGATGTATTGAGATCTGGAAGTATGCGTCCTTCAGATCCAGTGTGCACATGAAGTACTTTGGGTGTATCTCTTGGATGACTATGTCTACTGTCTTCATTCTGAACTGAGTCTGTTGGAAAAACTTGTTCAGAGGGGAGAGATCGATGACTGGTTTCCAGCTTCCACTCGTCTTTTTCACCAGAGAGATTCAGCTGTAAAAGCCTAGAGACCTGTCAACTACCTCTTGGAGAGCACCCTTATGCAGCATGGTCTGGACTTTGGCCCTAAGGGTCAGCTCCTTTGCGGATCCATTCGCATAGAAGCCTAGATGCACTGGATCCTGAGTCAGAGGAGGGAGAGATTGAATGAACGGGACGCGATACCTTAGGACGATTACATCGACTGTCCAGGGATCTGCCCTGCGAAGCTGCCACCTCTGCCAGCGGCGCTGTAGGCATCCTCTCATAGGCGGTAGGTGATGAGGAATGCCATTCTTACTGGGAAGGGCCACCTCGGCCACCTCCCTTTCCTCCCTTCTTTCTTCTGAAGGGCTTAGACCCTTTTTGTCCCTTGGACTGAAAGGGCCACTTAGACACCTTAGACAGTCCCGAGGACCTAGAAGTTGACTGGTTAGGGGAAGGTGCTTGCCGGGGTCGAGAAGTATGGGAAGGTCCACCATACGACCGAGATGTCATGGCCCTATGGAGGAGAGAATCGTTGGGCAATTTCCTCCATCTTTCAACAGCCCTCTCTATCTCCTCCGGAACAAGTGGAGAAAAACCATTGTGAGTGGAATTCCTCAACCGAGAGACCTCCACTTTCGATACCTGCTTATGGAACCGACCTATGACAGTATCCCTCCACTTGAGTATAGCGTTTGCTCACAGGTTGACAACGTGGTGCGACAGAAACTCAAGAGTCCAGGTACCTGACAACAGGAAGGACTCCGTCTTCTTGGCCGACTCCTTTGACAGATCGTGGGAGCAAACCATAAAACCTAGGGATGCCAACCATAGATCTAGGCAGCTGTCAGACCTTTGGACCAGGGCAAAGCCACACTGAACCTGGAAGACTTCTGGGTCTCAAATATTTCATCGAGAACAATATCCTTCCCTTCCTGGATGGTGGAACCAGGAATGGACAGTTGTTAATGGGCCTCATTTAGGCAAAGACCTGCCAAAAGGTATGTTCCGATGTTGCGATTCCCTTCTCTGCTGATCAGAATGATAGTTCGGACTGGCCTCCTTTGGAAGATTCTCATCCTCTGAGTCTAAGGGGTCATCCACCTACAGGCTGGCAACCAGAGCTTGGGGTAGGTCAGTGTCGTCAAGTGAAACCATGAATGGGCCTGCCACTGGGGACCGCGTAGGTGCCTCAGCCTCCCTAACTTTCCTTGCTGCGGCATTCCTCGGTTTCGTCTTAGAGTCCTTCGATTCCCTACGCAAAGGGCGTTTTCTCCACGGTCATAGGAAGGGGAACCTACGAGGCCTTCGAGGACTTAGACCAGTGTTTCCCAAACTTTTTTCATATATGACCTCTTACAGCAGTACCAAACCTGTCATGACCCCTACATTTATAAGCCTTCTAAAACAGTACTAATTTTAAATAGCACAATTATATATATTCAAATTTTAAATATCAATCACAGCTGAGATAGAAAAATAGTCTCCATTGATAGGCGAGCACTGAGCTAAAATTCCCTAGGCTGTGAAAGGCACTGAGAGTTTAGCTAGACGCCTGTCTGAGGAGTGGTCAAGCTCATCATCAGGTTTGGTCAGAGGTCGTTTGGAAGGTTAGGTTGAGGGGTTCATGATTGTGATGTTCGTCAACGCGAACGTCTATCTCTCGTTCGAGAACGGTGTGAACGCCGCGAGTGCCTATCTCGCAAACATGAGCGTCGGCCTCACAAACAAGAACGTTGTTCTCATGAATGATACCCTCACGAGCGCAATTACCGTCCTCGTGATCTAGATCGTGATGATCTAGAACGCGAGCGTCTGGACCTAGGTCTGGATCTTGCTCGCAATCGTGAAGAAGGCAATCGCGAGACTCGTCCTCGTGAAGAGGGAAGACTCCGAAGAGAGCGTCGAGACCTACGGTCTCGTGAGTGCGAAGCTCTAGAGCGTGAGCATCTTCTAGGCGAAGAACGCTCTGATCGTGATGACCTACGATCATTAAGATCTTCCAATCAGGGGAAGAAGTTCCAGAAGGGCAAGGCGATGACGATGCTTGTCCCTTAGCGCTGGTGGGGAAAAACGCACTGATACCTGGAAGATCGTCACCTGTAACCAGAGGGTTCCTGAGTGAGGAAACAGAGGGTTGACGGTTAAGGGACGACGAGGTCTCAGGATGGAGAGAGGGTTCGTCTTCAGCAAGAGGTCGTTGGAGAGGCGAATGCAAATGATCACCTCATCCAGGCGTGGAAGGGCTAGGGGAAGGCAACAGATGGACCTCGCACAGCTCTAGAGCGTGAGATGTCGACGGCTCCTTGTAGCACCACGGTGAAGAAGGCGCTGCTCCTCCTCCTCCGAGGGAGGTCTCGAAATCCCTAAGGACAACCACACCTGAAACAAATCTGAAAGGAAGAAAGGCTCGTCAGCATCCTGAGGAAAAGTTGCTCCTCTGTGGGGAGCAACAACCACCCCCAAGTACTCTAGGGTTGCCAAGAAGATAACAATCTGCGCTCCTACTCGCATGTCCTTCATGAGAGCGCGAGTGAGAAGGAGATTAGAGAGAGATTTGGGGGTGCGAGAAGAAAGCGCACCGCTCACCTGAGGGAGAACGATCATGCTTAGTCTTCTTCTTCCTACGCTGCCCAAACTTCTTCTATTGGGAGGAAGACCACTCCCTACACTCTGCGCAGGGCGAACCCTGCTCGCAAAGATGCCCTCGGTACGTAGGACACAGAGAGTGCGGGTTGGTCTCTAACGACGACACAAGGGTCCCGCACACGGCACCCTCTCACCCTGGACACGTTCGCATGGTGAAGGCGATCGCAGAAGGAGAACACGCACACCTGGAAAGAGAAAGCAAAAATTAAAAATCCAATAACAGTCAGGAGGAGAGGGGACACATTCAATGTCTACTGAGCCAAAAGAAAAAGTTGCGTCTCTCAACGCTGTGAGAGTATATGTAGAGGAAGCTAGGTACCCCCAGCCTACCCGCTAAGTGGTTAGGCAGGGTTGTCACCTCACAATTAAAGTCTAGGGGCTACCTCCAGCTGCCGCTGAAAGAATATCCTCATAAATAACGGAAGGTTTGTCAGTATGGGAACAATTTTCAAATACCAAATAGTATCTTTACACAAAAATGTATGGTTTTTGACTAACTTATA
>NC_090768.1:47779186-47831686 GCF_036898095.1 Palaemon carinicauda
TTCGCATAGTGACGAAAGAAAACTCTGGAAGACTTCCAGCCAGTGAATGAGCGAAGATGTTCGAAATCCATACTATTGAAGAAATTTAAGGATGAGGCAACTTTCCTCGGATCGTGACCTGCGGGTGTACTGTCTGGATCCGCTCTGCGAATAAAATAGGGGATTTTCGCCCTAAGTTGTTTCAGGGATAAATTTGAGCCTGATGTTTCTCCCCTGAATAGTTGACCACCCCTGAAGTCTGAAGTTCTACGAAGATAGACCTTTAGGCATTCCACTGGACATAGAGATGCATCTTCTTTCAGAGGGCAGATTCTCCAGGGACCCCACCTGTTGGTGGGTAACTCGTTCTTGGCGAGAAACGTAGGATCCGGAAACAAGTTCAGTTCTCCCCCATCCAAGAACTGAACACGACCTTCCTCTCTCGAGAGGGCTACAATTTCACTAACCCTGGCCCCCGAAGCGAGTGCAAACAGAAAAATAACTTTTTGGGTCAAATCCTTTAAAGCACACTCCTCATTGTTCAACAGCGAAGTGAAATGAAGAACTTTATCCAGAGACCATGAAATGGGCTTCGGAGGTGCTGATGGTCTGAGCCTAGCACAGGCTTTCGGAATTTTATTAAAAACATCGTTAGAGAAGTCGACTTGGAAAGCATACAAAATGGGTCTTGTCAAAGCAGATTTACACGTTGATATAGTGTTGGCTGCCAACCCTTGACCATGGAGGTGGATGAAGAAAGATAAGCAGAAGTCCGTCGAGATCTTTTGCGGATTCTTCGCCTTGACAAAGGCCACCCATTTTCTCCATGATGACTCATATTGCCTGCTAGTGGATTTGACCTTATATTCCTCTAGGAAGTCTATACTGTCTTTCGAAATCCTGAAACGTTTTCTCACCGCTAGAGAGAGAGAATCATGAGCTGCGGGTTCCGGGTTTTCTGTGATGAAGCGCAGACAGTTGACTTCTGAACTCGCTGGGTCAGAACTGGATCTGGTAACGGTAGACACTTCAGCCGTATTTCCAATGCCAGAGGGAACCACACGCTGTTCGGCCACTTGTGAGCCACTATTGCCGCTACTCCCTTGAAAGATCTCAGTTTGTTGAGGACCCTCAATAGAAGGTTGTGAGGAGGGAACAGGTAAATCCTGGACCATCTGTTCCAGTCGAGGGACATCGCGTCCACTGCTTCCGCCAAGGGATCCTCGTACGGGGACACGTAAAGGGGTAACTTCTTGTTGTCTTTCGTCGCAAAGAGGTCTATCTGCAGTTCTGGGACTTGACTCAAGATGAAGGAGAATGATCCTGCATCTAGGGACCATTCCGACTCTATCGGTGTGAACCTGGATAGAGCGTCCGCTATCACATTGCGGACTCCTTGAAGGTGAACTGCCGACAAGTACCACTTCTTCTTTTCCGCCAGTCGAAAGATGGCCAACATCACCTGGTTGAATGGTGGTGACCTCGATCCTTGTCGATTCAAGCATCTCACAATCACCTCGCTGTCCAGTACCAACCTTACGTGGATCGAGCGACGAGGGGAGACTTTCTTCAAAGTAAGGAGTACTACCATAGCTTCCAGAAAGTTTATGTGAAATGTCTTGAATAGATTGGACCAAGTTCCTTGGGCCTTCTTCCGATGAGAATGACCTCCCCACCCCTCCTTCGAGGCGTCTGTATGAATAGTCAACGAGGGGGGAGGTGGCTGAAGAAGCACCGACTTCTTTAGTTGCCTGACTTGGGACCAAGGCCTGAGAAGCGTACGTAGACGAAGCGGTACTGGTCTTATCAGATCTCTTCGCGCGTTTGATGCATAACTTCTCCAAACTCCGGTTGCATCCTTTAGCTGTGCTCTTAGAACCGGGTCTGTTACTGAAGCAAACTGGAGAGAACCCAGTACTCTTTCCTGTTCGCGTCTTGATATTCTTTCGGAATCCAGAAGTCTCTTGACAGAACCAGCTATCTCCTTCCTCTTCTTCGCCGGGATGGAGAGTTAGAGTGACACTAGGTCCCAGTGGATTCCCGACCACTGGAACTTTTGAGATGGAGAAAGCCGAGACTTTTTTCTGTTGATCTTAAAGCCTAGATGCTCTAGGAACTGGATCACCTGTAGGGAAGCTTGCAAGCATTCTGTCTTGGATGCTGCCCACACCAGCCAGTCGTCCAGGTAGGCTACCACCTGGATTCCTTTTAGGCGTAATTGTTTGAGAGCTGCGCTCGCAAGTTTCGTGAAAATCCTTGGGGCTATGTTTAGCCCGAATGGCATGGCTCTGAAGTCGTAGAGTCTTCGATGTAGTTTGAACCCTAGGTAGGGGGAGAGTTGGCGATTGATTGGAACGTGCCAATAGGCGTCTGACAAATCTATGGAGACGGTATATGCCCTCTTGGGCAGTAAGGTCCTTATGTGTTGCAGTGTTAGCATCTTGAACTTGCAGTTCACTATGAACTTGTTGAGTGGCGACAAGTCCAGAATGACTCTGAGTTTTTCTGAGTCCTTCTTGGGAACACAAAACAGCCTCCCTTGGAATTTGATGGACTTTACCCTTCGGATTACTCTTTTCTCCAAGAGTTCTTGAATGTACTCCTCCAGAGCGGGGGTGGAGTGTTGGAAAAATCGAGGGCACGGGGGCGGAGTGCTGTACCAGCGCCAACCCAGTCCATTCTTGAGTAGGCTGTGGGCCCAGGGATCAAAAGTCCACCGATCCCGAAAATTCTGAAGTCTCCCTCCTACCGGTATCATCTCACTTTGGCTGCTGTTGCCCTGAGGTCTTCCCTCCTTGACCGCAACCACCCCTGAATCCCCTCCCCCTTGAGGGGCGTCTAGACGAACCTCTGGCTGCTCCTCTAGGCTTCGCTCGAAAGGTAGTTGACTGCCCTTCGAACGCAGGGTTAAATGCCGGAGACTGCGTAGACATGGCTTGAGGTACCCACTGGTACGTGGTCGGGGTTTGTGCCACCATCTGGGGCACTGTGGGCATAAGAAGTTGTTGCTGCTACTGTCTGAATGGCTTGGCTGGCCGAGAGGGTAGCCTAGTCTTCTTAGTCTTCCTCTTTGGTTGGGGACCCTCATCTGGGGAAGACTTTCTCTTGAGAGATAGGCCCCACTTCTGGAAAAGGTTTCTATTCTCCGTGGCGGCCTTATCTACAACCTCCTTGACCGCTTCACTAGGGAAGAGGTCTTTGCCCCAAATGCTGGAGGAGATTAGCTTCCTTGGCTCGTGCCTCACCGCAGCCGAGGCGAACACGAACTCCCTACAAGCCCTCCTAGCTTTGACGAAGCTATAAAGGTCCTTCGTCACTGTGGCTAGGTGTGTCTTAGCCACTACCATAAACATTTCATGGACCTTGGGGTCACTTACCATTGTCTCCAGAGTCGTTTGATGAGACATTGAGGCAGCAAGTCTTTCTTTTGTCTCAAGCTCCCTACGCAAAAGAAAGTCAGACAGCTTGGGGAGGTTCTCACCGAACTGACGTCCGGCAATATCAGCCTCCAACTTCCCGACTGAGAAGGTAAGATGGACGTCCTTCCGGTCTTTGTGGTCCATGGGTAGGGGCAAAGACAGAGGTTTACACTCCTCCAAGGAGGGGCATGGCTTACCTGCCTCGATCGCTTTCAGCACAGCCGTAAACCCTTTCTGCATAAAGGGGAAGGCTCTAGAAGGAGAGGACACAAAGGAAGGGTGCTTCTTACTCAAAGCAGGTACCTTTGAGTTTGTGAAGCCCCTCTCTTTCATCGAGCTTGACAGTAAAGCTTGAGCCTTAGCATGGTCAAAAACTATGACCTCCATCGGCTCCGTTTCTTCCTTTGAGGCTGGTTCCTTCCTTAGACGGACATAACAGTCCGGATACGACTCCTTGCTGGGCCAGAATTCCACCTCCTCAAGGGGGACTGAGCCCAACTTCTCCGAAATGACGATTTTTCCTGTCGTCATAGGCATGTGCTCGGCATACCTCCAAGGGTTGGCATCTGAGCACAAGGGAAGGTCTTTCACGCTGAGCTTCTTCTGGGGCCCACGTGCTGCTGCAAGTCTCCGCATCTCCAGCTTCATTGCAGCAGCCTTCTCATTATTTTCCCTCTGCATCTGTTGGATCATACCAACGATGGAGGAAAGGGTCTTTCCCAGCTCATCTGGGAGAGAGGACGATGTTGAGGGAATAGGTTCAGGGGCCTGAACCGGAGTAGCCGACACCTCGTCGAACTCTTCCTCCTCATTGTCTGGAGCCTGCTCCTCTTCCTGGTCTTCTGCCAGAAGGTCTTTTTCCAAACACTCGGACACCTCCGACATCCTATCGTCCAACTGGATGTCCTGCAGGGCGTCCGCGACTTCAGCATCCACCGGGATCTGCACCAACGGTATCTACGCTTGAGGTTGAGGAATCACTGCCTCCGCTGACACCTTGGGGAAAAGGTAAGCCCTCATCTTCTCACTGGGAAGATAGGGGCCAGAAGTGTTCTTCTGAAAGCCCCTTACCCAGGTACGAAGCTTCTCCCTTGCTGCGTCCCTTGACTCCGCCGTCTTAGGGGAATCAAAAGCCTCAGTAATCAGGTTTGTGCAAACGGTACATACCTGCGGGTCCCAATACCGGAGATCACCTTTGGAGACTGCGCATGCCGCGTGCCTCCTACATAAGTCATGTCCGCAGAAGTTCTTGCTGCGGACGTTGCAGAAAACGCTTCTACACTTCGGATGGTCCTCCTGTAAAGAGAAGAAAATTCCATGAGTATCAAGTGAACTACGTATCACTGGATATACATAGCTTAGAATAACTAAACGAGAAAGGAAAGACACACACTTGTATTTCCTGCAGTCAATTGCTGCAACCTTCCAGATAATAAAATTGTATGGTTATTCTATTCTAGAGTGACCAAGAAAATTTCCAGAGGAAAACAGGTGTAGCTCACACCCAAATAAGTGATTTTAAAATACTGGATAGTAGATAAGAAAGAACTCACTTTCTTTATCTGTATGGTTACACCAAAGGGCTGTGCAAGACAACACAAGAGTGTTAGAAAAACTTAGTGTTGTAACATATACTATACTATAGTTTTCTCCCTACAGTATATACTATACTGGAAAATACTGGCTACACTATAGAAGGTAATGTGCCGGCCGGCACACACCTTAACTAGTTCCAAAGTATACTACTTATAGAATAAAGGCGGAAGAACGCTGGTTCAAATGTGTGTGCCAGCCGGCAACTACACAAGATAGCACCCGGCTGCCGGCCGCCAAACGTAGCGGCCGGCAGAACCTCGGTGTGTTTCTATTGCCGGCCGGCAACTAAACAACGATAGCACCCGGCTGCCGGCCACTAATCGTAGCGGTCGGCAGAACTATGGTGTGATATTATAGCCGGCCGGCAGCAAAAGAACCAGAGAACTTCCAACTGCCCGGCTGCCGGCCACTTAGGCCGGCAGCCGGGCTAGGGTACAAACACTAGAAGAAAAACAGAATGGATGCCGGGATAGGAGACTGTACTGCCTCATAGCCCAGCAACCCGAAAGAGTGCACATAAGGAAGGGGAGAATATAACTTCAGGCTTCCTTGACCAATGCCATCTGGCTCTACAGACAAACATGGATGAGAGACCAAGGGAGGTCCGAGCAGCACTCAAAGCAGAAGACCCTTTGCACGCACTGCCGGCCGGCAAGGGACTAAGTCAACTCCACATCCTAACCTGTGCTAGGTACAGATGTAGAATGACGGACAGGGATGCAATGGCTAGGCCATCACTAAGGAAAGAGGGGGAGAGGGGGAAAGAGGGTCCTGCCAACCTTGCTCTAATAATGAATCACCCGCAGCCAAGAAAACTCATCTTAGCCTAGGGGAGATCCGAGGAGGGAGGCCAGCAATACTTGCCAACTCCCTCGGAACCAAAACAAGGAAGGCGTTATTATTCACAGAAAAGGAGGATCTCATCCTCCACACCGAGAACAACAACACTGGACTAGTCTGCTAGAACACAAAAAGAAGGAACCATCTCGTACAGAAACCTTCGAAAGTGAACTAAGGAGGCTAAGCCTCCTATGTCTGCTGTCAGCCTAGCAAAGGAATCTCAACCACAAAGCTAGACAGAAACAGACTCAGACTAAGAACTCTGATGTCCTGCCCCCTTCCTGAAGCCAGACTTACTGGAAACAGGAAAGAACAGAAACACCCTAATATAGTTGTATCTAAAGTCCATTCAGATAAACAATTAGGGTTAAGCCCAAGGCTTAAGCAGAGGGAAAGGGATTGCACACATTCTCCGAAGAGAAGAGAGCAACCGGGGAGTGTGAGAAAGTATACTTTGGCCCAATAGACAACTAGCCTAGGCGCGAAGAGAATCGATTACCTAAATCACCGAAACTCACTCGTATACTATCTTGGAAGAAAATCAACATAATCTTAAATGTATAAAACTGCCTGCGGCTTCAATAAAATTTTAAACCACTCGGAAATCTGAATATCATGCAGGAAAGTACTAGGGCCAAACGACTAGGCTACAAGGTCTAGCGTAGGCCAGAATCGGCAAATCATTCGCCAAAACAAAAATACTAAAAGCATCATATAAAGAAATCCTTTGTAACGCTGAATAGCTAAAATTATTAAAGCGAAACAGCCGGTAACGTCGTTCTGGCTAACTAAATAACTCGTGCATAGCGAGCGACAGCGTCCAGGACGCCTCCGGGAGACAACAGCTCTTGTAACAACTATATCACTATCAAATTATTTTAAAATCACCAAGAGCTTACATTTATACATAAAAGAGATAATACTCAACTTATCAGAAGCAGAAGAAGTTGGAGAAAGCATTATAATGTTGAAATAAACCAAGAATTGCGAGATAACACAGGGAAAAAACACAGAGTTGTTGAGCTACGCAAAAAGGAATACAGATGGCGCCATGAGTGGCGCAATGCATGCTTACGAAACTGGAGAGGAGAGATACCTTGCGAGCGGCTCTCCTTTCTTTCTCGTTTTTCGTTTTCTTGCCAATTGACCCCTTCGAAGTGTTAACTCTGTTCGGGGTGCAGATTGCTATGTGGAGTGTCAAGAATACGTCCTCTGATATTTCGCGATATCCCTGATTCTTTTATTAGGGATATTCGCTCCAAGAGTTAGAATTCTGGGTACCTTAAGGTAAATTCACTGGGAATATCGCCGTAGTTATATATACCCAAGGAAGCAACCCTTTAGGAACTTCCATCAGGACGACATGGCTTGAGCAGAGCATACTGCCGCCATCTGTCGGCAATTGCCGCCCTAGCCGGCAGCCAAGATGGCTGCCGGCGACCATGATGGCCGTGAAAGGGAAGTCCCTTCTGTTCCCAAGGTTCTTCAGTCCTCCCTTGGACTGCTGCTACAGGTCCTGTTGCCGGGGTACTGCCGGCCAGGCCGGCAAAGATAGTGCTGACTCAGTTGGCAGCACGCCGACTGTACTGGTACTGCTGGACTTGTCGGCCGGCAGTGTATCGGCGGTACCTTGCCGGCAATAGTACTGTAGCTGCATGGAAGCCTGAATGGTACATTCTCCCCTTCCATTAGAACCTTCTCTCTGGGAAAAGTCAGTCAAATTAGACTTTTACATCCTTAATTACTGTATACATTCACAGTAAGGAGTAGCCTTTTTTCCATGCTATCTCTCTCTCTCTCTAGCTAACATGTCGGGTATGCCGGCAAGACCTAGCTATGCTGGCTACATGCCGGCTGAACTACTGTATATTTTATACAGGTAGCCAGTATATCTGCATTATAGAATATACTGCAGATAGAAAACTACTATATGGTTTATACTAGTAGTTATTTCCAATATACTTTGGATATCCAACACAGGTATTTGCTGAGCCCAATCCTATATTGAATGAATATGATTTCTTCAATATCCTGATTAGAAATCAGTTTTAGGATTACCCTACAATATTAAACACTTCAAGGCAGGAGTAGTACACTCCTAACCCTTAAAGGATGCAGCCTTTTTCCTTGAGTCTCCCTGATCAGGAAACTCTATATTTTAATATAGTAGGAAGACTACAGCAAATAGGCTGAGTGGGATATACAAATATATGTCATTATTTTCCTAGTCCAGCTGGCTTCATGCTAGATGGACCATACTGTCATATGCTACTATGAAGGCAGCATAATGACTAGACTACAATACATGATGTACAGTAGCCAGTAAATTGCAATATAGACTTACTGCAATTAGAAAACTACAGTACCATAATACAGTAGTATTTCCTGACTTACTTTGGGTACCCTTGTACGAGCATTCTGCTGGTACCGTTCATATATTGAATGAATAAGTTTTCTTCAATATTCTGATCGAAAATCAGTCATCCTGACCCCACAGTATTAACATTATTTTGGGACAGTGATTTGATACTTCTCTACCCCTAGGGGTAAGAGTCCTTTTACTTGGAGATACTCTATAGAGAAATCTCCATGTAGTTAATACTGAGGGAGGCAACAGCATTTGCTCACAGGGGTACACAAGTATGTATCTCCTACTATCCCTTTATAGCTTACTATCCTAAGCTACTCTATTGTAAAGGACATTTGCATGTTGATTGTCAAGGAGATAATCCATTGTATACTCATTTGGTTTTCCTTTCTTTACAGGAGGAACACCAGATACCTTGTGCTGCAGTCCTCTGCAAGGCCAAGAGTAAGTATTTTTACGGTCATAATACTTGCAGGTTTCATGCCCCCTGCAATATTATTTCCGGATCCCTACCTTATTGGAACCCACAGGTTTGCAATATATGTCGGACATTAATATCCGAAGGTTTTGAAAATCCCAAGTCTACAGAGATTAGGGATACAGCTCAATATAAATTACGCAACTGGGTGAGAGGCTTTCAAAAGATCTCTCCGGAACCTTTCCTCCCTAATGATAGGATGCGTAAGCTACTATTTCCGGAAGCAAGTGAGGAAACAGTAGTGCCTCAGGAGCCAACTACATCCCCTGACAGCCAGGAAACCTTTGGGATTAAGGGCAAGAAGTGCCCCTGGGTAGAAGAGGAAAATGTTGTGTCGGAATTTTCTCCGCCTATGCCGGCTATAGAGCCATCGATGTCGACATCTTCGTCTTCTACGCCTCTATTGGATAATGTGGTACATTTATGTATCCAGCTGAAGAATCAAATAGAGAGCTTTCGTAAACAAAATGATAAGCAGGAAGTAAAACGCAAGATAGAGCCTCGTAAAGCTTCTCTTGTCGCTTCCCCGGGGTCAGTCAAACGACCCTTGAATCAAGACCTACCAACATGCTCCATAACCAATCCCTGGAGGTTTGCGGAGCAGATGCCGATTTCAAATGGCAATCTCTACACCTCAGAGAAAATAGATGCTGTTCCTTTGAACACAATTCAATTTTGGCCAAGCTTTGATGCTTTCCCTAATTGTTGGGTTCGACTGAAGTACGAACCAAAGTCAAGAAAAGAAGCGGAACCAAAGGAGGTCTTGATTCTCGACCATGATAAGGCACAGATTATCCTTTCAGGTAGTCTGAGAAAGGCGGGTTATTCAGAGTCAAAGGTATTCTCACTGAATAACAGACACTCTTCCTTTCTTGCTCCTACTTCACTCTCATTCCGCTTCATGGGGAAGGCATTTACTTCTGTTGCCAAAGCAGTAGAGGCGGGTAAGCCATGTCCCACACTCGATGAGTGCAAGCCTTTGTCACCAGCTTTTCCCGGACAGGAAAAGGATTGGAAGGAAGTCCATTTGACATTTTCAGTAGGAAAATTAGAAAAGGACATCGCAAGTCGACAATTCAAGGTATGTCTCCCTAAATTGTCTGAGTTGCTCTTGTGTAATGAGCATGAGTCAAAGGAGAGACTTGCGACAACCCTTTCTCTACAAAACTACATAGAGTTGTGTTCAACCTACGAAAGTACCCCAGGCATGCTCATGGTCATAGCCAAAATGCATATGGCTATCTTGGTGAAGGACCTTTATGCCTTTATGAAGGCCAGGAGAGCATGTAGAGAGTTTGTGTTCGCTGACGCAACAGTGAAACACAAAACAAGGAAGCTAATATCTTCCAACATCTGGGGTAAAGACCTCTTCCCACACGAGGTCATTAAGGAAGTAATTAAGAACGCCACCATGGAGAACATAAGTCTTCTCCAAAAATGGGGCATTCCTTCAAAGGGAAAATCTTCTGTGGTTGTGGGTCCCCAACCTAAAAGGAAGATCGAAAATGCTGGAAATATCCGGGCTGCTCAACAACATCCCACTATTCCAGTGACCACGGTGCTACAGGCAGATGGTCAAAAGTCTAAGTCTACTGACTACTCGAAGCATAAAGACGCTTCGGCTAGGAGGAACTTTCCATCAGGATCGCAGGACCTTCGATCCTTCGGTCCAAAGCCTATTCAAGATGAGCCATTGATGGGAAACAGAAATGTCCCTACCATCATTTCCTTACCTTCTCCTACAGTTCAAAACCCTCCTGGAGAAGTATACCTGAGAGCTATAGAGCATACAGGTGGTAAGAAAACTATAGCTCATCGAGTTCCAAGGAAGGCTGTTTTGTGTTCACGAGAAGGACTCAAGATATCAATGAGTTATTCTGAACTTGTCGCCACTCAACAAGTTCATAAAAAACAGCAAGTTCTGAATGTTAATCCTTCTGAACATATGGACCTTGTTCCAATTAGGGGTGTTCGTAGTCTTGTCAGACCTGAAAGGTGTCCTTCGGAACCTTCCAGTCAACCAACCCCCTTCCTCCTATCTAGAATTCATGTTACAGAGAGTAACATTCATCCTAGGAAAGATACGTGCCGGACTCACAGTCCTAAGTATCTTCAGAGGATTGACGAACTTAGTCACGTCAAAGTCAAGCCTAGAAATAGTTAGGTATTAATATACCTGATCAAGAGGCTGGAGTGGGCAGCACCCGAAGTGTCCGGCCAATGTGCATTCAAAGAGATGACCCGGTTCCTGGGACATCATGGATGCAAGATAGGCTTCTAGAAGTCTCGACTTTCTCCAGCTCAGGGGTTTCGATATTTAAAAAACCATCGAAGCCCTCAGTCACATCAACTCTCCTCTCCTTTGGAAATATAAAAGGAGCTTGTGAGGTCTGTCAAGAGACTCAGGTATTCAGTCAGAATACCAAAACTCCAACAGGAAAAAGCGCTAAACTTTCCCCAGTTCGCTATAGTGACAGACCTGGTGCTAAGGGCACACGGGAAAGATGCGTTAAGAGCTTGGAGAAAACACGCATCAAACGCTTGAAGAGATCAAAACAGACTGAGATCAGTCCCTCTTTAATCGCTTCTCTAACAGAAATTAGAGCACAAAAGTCCCAAGACGTTGCTGGTCCTTTCATGGGTGGGGAAGCCCCCTCCACACAGATCAGGCTCCCTACGACTGATCTGGGACACTGATGCGATAATAAGACGTCACATTCGAACGTCTCATTCAGTCTTGGTGAAGTTACCCATCCCTCTCTTAAAGGGACGGCACCTACCAGCAGTTCATTTACAACTGATCCACGATGTGACAGTGGATACTCTATTTCGATACAAACCGATAGAGTTGGAATGGTCCATGGGCGCAGACATACTGTATTCCCTCCCAGATGGGAACAAGTCCCGGAACTGCAATTCGACCTCTTCATCATGAGCGTCTTCAAGAAACTACCTCGCTATATAGCCCCATACGAGGATCCTCTAGTGGGGCTGATAGACTTGATGAGGCTGGTCCTAAATCTGACCCTAAGTATATTTCCGAAGGTTCAGAAATTAACTGCCTTCGTTTTATCACAGAGAACCCAAACCCTTCATTTCATGATTTTCTTGCTCTAGCGGTTAGAAAAAGGTTTGGGATCTCAAAAGGCAATATAGAATTCTTAGAAGAAAACAAGGCCAAGTCAACTAAAAGACAATATGAGTCTTCCTGGAAAAAGTGGGTTGCGTTTGTCAAAGCAAAAGGACCGAAAGAAATTTCAATAAACTTCTGTCTGTCCTTCTTTGTCCACCTTCATAGCCAAGGTCTGGCTGCCAATACGATAAATACGTGCAAGTCAGCCTTGACTAGACCTCTCCTATATGCCTTTCAAGTGGATCTGGCGAATGAAATCTTTAGTAAGATTCCGAAGGCATGTGCTAGGCTTAAGCCCGCTGTACCACCAAAGTCCATCTCTTGGTCTTTGGACAAGGTCTTACGTTATGCCTCATCTGTGAACAATGAAGATTGTTCTCTTAAGGATCTAACCCAAAGGCTTATTTTTCTGTTCGCTATTGCCTCCGGGGCTAGAGTTAGTGAAATAGTGGCCCTATCCAGAGATGAGGGTCACATTCATTTCACAGAAGTGGGAGAACTGAATCTATTTCCTGATCCATCCTTTCTCGCTAAAAACGAGCTACCCACTAAGAGGTGGGGTCCCTGGAGAATCTGCCCTCTGAAGGAAGATGTCTCTCTATGTCCTGTAGAGTGTCTAATGGTCTATCTTCATAGAACTTCAGACTTCAGGGGAGGACAGCTTTTTAAAGGAGAAACTTCGGAATCAAATTTATCCATAAAACAACTAAGGGCGAAGCTCACCTACTTTATTCGTAGAGCGGATCCGGACAGTACTCCCGCAGGTCATGATCCGAGACAGATTGCTTCATCACTGAACTTCTTTCAATATATGGACTTTGAGCGCCTTCGTTCATACACTGGATTGAAATCATCCAGAGTGTTTTACAAACACTATGCAAAACAAGTGCATGCACTGAAACACTTCGTAGTGGCGGCAGGTAGTGTATTAAAACCTGCCCCTTAATTACTGTAGTAAACAGTTTTTGGTTTGGGACCTCACATGTCCTTGCACATGTAACGGATGAGAATCATCCAGAGTGTTTTACATACACTATGCTAGACAAATCCATGTTCTGAAGCAATATGTGGTGACGCCAGGTAGAATATTTAACCTGCTGTCTAATTCTACGATGAACAGCTAATTGACTGGGACTGTCAATTAAAGGGAGAAGAGGTCACCCTTCTTAGGTGTGACTTCTTTTAATTAAGTGTTACCATGATAACACTGGCTCTGTTCAAAATCCCAGGTGTGGAATTATACAGATAGCACTGGTGCCGGTGTAAAAAGTACACAGTGCAGATAGAAGTAACCAGTACAGAAATTATGAAGAGAATTTGTTTTATAATTTTCTTCAGTCTGAGAGTGGCACTCATCATTTCTTCCTTTAAGAAGGAAATATAGTCTCTGTACTTGTTACAGGTATAATCCCATTGTCATACTACATTCGTTTAACTGAACATCTTTTAGTCATTTATTAGTAATAAACGTCTACTGTATTAGAATGTAGTGCGTCTACCTTCGCCAGACAATTGTATTTATACATGCCAGAGTTCTTCAACTTACCAAAGTAAGTATCCTTCATATATTTGTATGAATCAAATAATAGATATAAGAGACACTGATGTTATTTTAGCAAATATACAACTATGAGACTATTTGTATATTCAGTGTGTACTTATGTTTGGTCATACTATGTATGTTAACCTTAAGATCCCTTTTCTAATGTCTAGAATGACTCTTCCCTGTAGGAGGCAGGAAGCACTAACATTGGTTATGATTAGTGATGGTGACGAATAACGGTAACGTCCCTTGTCTCATGTGGTCCCCATGACCATAGAAAAGGTTGCTATAAGGTTAAGGCACTGATTAAGAATCCACAGATACACTAATGCTCTGGTATGCTTCCATTACGACGACATGGCTTGAGCCCAAAAAAACGGATTTTGAGCGAAGCAAAAAATCTATTTTTGGGTGAGATGGCCATGTCGTCCTGATGGACCCACCCATCTCTTCTAAAAGAAAAGATCTTCACAGTATCCCTCCCGTGGTACTGTATCTGTAACACCACGCTCAATGCTACAAGGAATGTCCGCCGTCGTGGGAATGGCGCTGTTGTATTCCCAATAGTATTACGAGAGCAGGAGAGCCTTTGGACGGCTCCCTTTTGCCACATCCTCCTCGAAGCCAAAACGATGTTTGGGGTGCAGATTGCTATGGAGGCGTGTCAAGAATGCGTCCACTGATATTATGCGATATCCTTTTGAAAAATTTTAAGGATATTTGCGCCAGGAGTTAGAATTCTGGATACCTAAAGGTAAAATTTTCTGGGAATATCACTGTAGTACATATATCCCTTAGGAAGCTACTTTAAGGAACTTCCATCAGGACGACATGGCCATCTCACTCAAAAATAGATTTTTCGCTTCGCTCAAAATCAGTTTACTATCCAGGCCATCAAATAGCACTGCACTAAATGTTGCTTAAAATCTCTATATTTCCATTTCTAAAAAGAAAAAAAATTCCTAAGTAAATTACCTCATCCATAAAACGATGTTCCACAAAAGCTCTGATTAAATTTGGTTTTGCGGCTAGATCTTCAAAATAGCCCTGGAGTTGTCATGCCACTAAATAGCACACAGGGCAGTGTAACTCAATGCTCACAGTTGACCACGAGCCTACAAAGGCTTGCAATTTGAGACCCTCTTTTACGAGTTTAGTAAGGAGAGAAGACTGCGATGGTCGAAGAAGGGTCGATGTTATATAATGGAAATTGGATTAAAGAATACAGACAACGATGGATCATATGCAGGCGAGTTATTATCATTATTATTATTATTATTGTTGTTGTTGTTGTTATCATCATTATTAATATTTCTATTATTAATATTATTACTATCATCATTATTATTATTATTATTATTACTATTGTTGTTGTTGTTGTCATTATTATTATCATTATTATTAGCTAAGCTACAACCCTAGTTAGAAAAGCAAGATGCTATAAGCCCAAATGCTCCAATACGGAAAAATAGCCCAGTGAGGAAAGGAATTAAGGAAATAAATAAACGATATGAGAAATAATTAACAAATAATAAAATATTTCAATAATAGTAACAATATCAAAACAGATACTTTGTATATAAAATATAAAAAGACTTATGCCAGCATTTTCGACATAAAAACATTTGCTACATGTCTGAACTTTTGAAGTTCTACTGATTCAACTACCTGATTAGGAAGATCATTCCACAACTTGGTAACAGCTGGAATAAAATATCTAGAATACTGTGTAGTATTGAGTCGCATGATTGAACGCCTGACTATTAGAATTAACTGCATGCCTAGTATTACAAACAGGATGGAACTGTCTGGGAAGATCTGAATGTAAAGGATGATCAGAATTATAAAAAATCTTATGCAACATGTATAACGAGCTAACTGAATGACGGTGCCAGAGTTTAATGTCTAGATCCTGAATAAAAAATATAATAGACCGTAAGTTTCTGTCCAACAAATTAAGAGGAGAATCAGCAGCTGAAGACCAGACAGGAGAACAATTGAAACAAGGAAGAATGAAAGAATTAAAACACTTCAGAATAGATTGATCACCGAAAATCTTAAAAGACTTTCTCAATAAGCCAGTCTTTGGTGTAATTGAAGAAGACACAGACCTAATGGGTTTCTCAAAAGTTCACGTATTTGTGAAGTATTGTCTTCGGTAGTTAACAGAACTTCTTGGCGACACCTAGAGTTACGGTTTAATGATATTATAATCTGCACAGGGAGTATCAAGCAAGCTGTCTCAATTAACTAGGAAAGATAACGACCCCGGAATCAGAGAAAATGATTATGTGGGTGGATTATGAATAGTAAATGACTATGACTTACATCAATAAATCTCGATATCTGATACCGAAATACGTTAACATACGACTAGATAACGGGGAGAATAACAACATAGGTTAATATTAATCAACTTTCCTATGATATACAGTATACCAGATTTCATCATATGACTTCTGACTTAACCGTTTACCTGACACAGGATTCATGTCACCTCACAATATTTTATATCAACTTTTGAAAATGAGTCCTCTCCTTTAAGCGGGACTCGAACCCCAGTCTGGCGTTCAACAGTCAGGGACGTACCACATCGCCCACCACTAGTGGTAAATAAAAGATAGAATATTTAAAGACGGAACTGATTTTTTTGAGCCACTCTAGCAATATGAAATGAATCAATGGGGAATAGATTGGTGCACCATTTAGAATCCACGCCTACTACGCTCAATTTTTTTTTAATGAGGTGCATTTGCACTGACTCGCAAGGGTGCCCTTTTAGCTCGGAAAAGTTTTCTGCTATCTGATTGGTTGGAAAAATCTCGCCCAACCAATCAGCAATCAAGAAACTTTTCCGAGCTAAAAGGGCACCAATGCGAGTCGGTGTAAATCTGCCTCGCTAAAAAGAATTGACTATAGGAAGGAACATGTGTAGGTTTAACAACGGTGAGTGGCGCAGTTTGCATGGGGATCAATATACTATCAGCATATCTTCTTAATATCAATGTATGGAGTTATAGATGATAAGGAAGTTTTATTCTCAAGGGACTAATGCTGATTCATTAGATGAAGGATAAACTGTAGAGTGTCTATATCTCTGTTCTCTTGAAATGCCCTGCATGAGGGAAGATAGATTGTATGTACACACACACGCCGAAACACACACACACATATGTATATATATATATATATATATATATATATATATATATATATATATATATATATATATATATATATATATATATATATATATATATATACACATATGTATATATATACTGTACATATATATATATATATATATATATATATATATATATATATATATATATATATATATATATATATGTATATATATATATATATATATATATATATATATATATATATATATATATATATATATATACATGCACGTGCTTGTCTATATATATATATATATATATATATATATATATATATATATATATATATATATATATATGCATACACACATATATATATATATATATATATATATATATATATATATATATAAATATATATATATATATATATATATATATATATATATGTATGTGTATATATATATATATATATATATATATATATATATATATATATATATATGTATGTGTATATATATTTATATATATATATATATATATATATATATATATATATATATATATATATATATATATATATACACACACATATATTCATGCACGTGCTTGTGTATGTGTGTGTGTGTATATATATACATATACATATATATATATATATATATATATATATATATATATATATATATATATATATATATATATATATATATATATATATATATATATATACTGTATCTGTGAGCCAGTGTAAATAATATTTCTGTATTACACGAAATAAATTTAGTCCATCAATTATCTCAAACCTTAAAAATCTATTCGACTGAAACACGTTTCCCCTTCAATACCATACTTGAAATAAAAACAAACATACAAATCCCTACATAACCCACCTGGGAGGTTTATGTTAATGAAACATGCTTAGTTCGCCTGCATTGCAGATATTCAGTAACCATTCTGCTTCAAGCACGTGGGCAATCCGCAATGCATTTGTAAGCCATGAATACAAAATGAATTAGCGTCCGTACCGATGTTAAGAAGCCTAGAGCTATTCGATTAAAATTCATAGTAGCATATGACAGTATGGTCCATCTAGCATGAAGCCAGCTGGACTAGGAAAATAAAGACATATATTTATATATACCACTCAGCCTATTTGCTGTAGTCTTCCTACTATATTAAAATATAGTGTTTCCTGATCAGGGAGACTCAAGGATAAAGGCTCTACCCTTAAAGGGTTAGGAGTGTATTACTCTTGCCTTGAAGTGTTTAATATTGTAGGGTAAGCCTAATACGGATTTCTAATCAGGATATTGAAGAAATCATATTCATTCAATATAGGATTGGGCTCAGCAAATGCCTGTGTTGGATATCTAAAATATATTGGAAATAACTACTAGTATAAAATATATAGTAATTTTCTATCTGCAGTATAATCTATACTGCAGATACAGGTATACTGGCTACCTGTATAACATATACAGTAGTTCAGCCGGCATGTTGCAGGCATAGCTAGGTCTTGCCGGCATACCCGGCATGCTAGCTAGAGAGAGAGAGAGAGAGATAGCATGGAAAAAAGGCTACTCCTTACTGTGAATGTATACAGTAATTAAGGATGTAAAAGTCTAATTTGACTGCCTTTCTCCAGAAAGAAGGTTCTAATAGAAGGGGAGAATGTATCATTCAGGCTTCCATGCAGCTACAGTACTATTGCCGGCAAGGTACCGCCGATACACTGCCGGCCGGCAAGCCTCCAGCAGTACCAGTACAGTCGGCGTGCTGCCAACTGAGTCAGCACTATCTTTGCCGGCCTGGCCGGCAGTACCCCGGCTACAGGACCTGTAGCAGCAGTCCAAGGGAGGACTGAAGAACCTTGGGGACAGAAGGGACTTCCCACTCACGGCCATCATGGCCGCCGGCAGCCGCCAGCTACCGGCAGCCATCTTGGCCCCCGGCTGAGCCGGCAGTTGCCGACAGTCTCCAGCTGTCGGCAGCCATCTTGGCTGCCGGCAGTCAACAGCTAACGGCAGGGACCATAGCAGCCGGTAGATGATGTGGTTGGCAGCAGTATGCTCTGCCGTCAGCCAAAGTCATGGCTAGAGAGGGAGTCTGGCTGGCTCCGGCAACCTACCGGCAAGGGTAAGGTTGCAAGATGCCGGCCTAAAGAAAGACAATGGCTCAGCCATCAAAAGTGGACAGAGGGGTAGGGAACAGGGTCCTGTAACGAGTGTGAAAAGAACTGGCAAAATTGTCAGTCCTACCACCTGTTAAAAGAAACTCTGTTTCAGTATCGGCAGAATCCCAGATGACGGGAGAGACTTAGTTCTCCATCCCAGAGATTGCCGACACAGTTAAGGGGATGGCGGCCCTGCCGCCTCCTCTCAACAAAGAAGAAACAGAGTTCCAGTGCCACGTATCCTAGGCTAAAGAAAATTACTCTTCAGCCCAGAGTACTGTGGCACAGGACTAGTCTTTTAGTCGCAAGGAGAAGATGGTATCCTACCATAACTTCAAGTGCGGCTAATGAGGGCTAACCTCCATTGCCGGCCACCTCGCCGGCAGGGGAATGATGGTATCCTACAACCCATTCGCCCTGCCGGCAGGTCGGCGACATAAGACTAAATACTCTGAGATCCTGACTAAATCCCAAAAACCTGCTGGTATACCACAACCAACGGTTAAGGGAAGAGGCAGGATAAACCCAAGATAGCCATGTCTGAATAAAATTCAAGGCACGGCTATTAGGGTTGTAGCCTGAGGCTACACTCAGAGGGAAAGAGATTACCCTTAAATCTCCGAAGAGACTTGTAATGTTTCATAACATTCTAGGAGGTATCAGCTCCACTGAATGAAAACAATACACGAGGGTAACCGGGGAATGTCTGAACGTATAGTAAAACGTCTAGGTTAGGTTACCAAGGCTAGACGAGATCTCGGTTACCTAAATCACCGAAACTCTAACTTTACGATCGACAGAGAAAAAGGAAAAAAATTATGCACATTATCAAATCTTTACAAGAATAATTGCCCAAATAGCTAAATAATCAAAATAATTAAATAAGGCTATTTAAAACTGGAAGTCGTTCTGCTATCTAAATAACACATGCCTAACGAACAACGGCGCCCATGGCGTCTCCAGTAACTGGCCTAGCTCTTAGGCACAATAAAATGCTCTAATTTCATTGTGAAACAGGAGCTAAAATATACTCATAGTAAAGACCCGATACTGAACTTTCCAGAGGCGGAAGAAGATGGAGAAAGCATAATTATAATCCTGTAAAACGACCGAAAAGTTAGATCACCAGGGAATACCACCGAGCGAAATCGCTACAAAAATAGGAATGACCGCCATCGTAGGAATGGCGCTGTTATCATACTCAATAGTAGTATGAGAACAGGGTAGCCTTGATACGGCTCCCTTTTATCTGCCCACACCTCCTCGAAGCGTAAATGCTGTTAGGGGTGCATATTGCTATGAGGCATGTCAAGAATACGTCCCTGATATTATGCAATATCCTTGAGAGAAAATTTAAGGATATTTGCGCCAGGAGTTAGAATTCTGGATACCTTAAGGTAAAATTCTCTGGGAATATCACTATAGTACATATATCCCTTAGGAAGCTACTTTAAGGAACTTCCATCAGCACGACATGGCTTGAGCCCAAAAAAAAACCATATACTCTGAGGTTCTGACCGAAACCCAAAGCCTGCTATCTGCCAGCCAAGGGAAGAGACAGAAAACACTAGCCTAGTCAAGTCTGAGCGTCTACTCGAAGGCAAGACTAACTTGGGTTGTGGCCTGAGGCTACACTCAGAGGGAAGAGAGGGATTACCCTTAAATCTCCACTGGAGACGAGTATCGGTTTATATAATAATTCTAGGAGATATCTATCTCCTTTAGAATCGATAAAACGATACACAAGGGTAAACGGGGAAATGTCTGAAAGTATACTACTTCGCCTAGGTTAGGTACCCTAGGCAAGAAGAGATCTCGGTTACCTAAATCACCGAAACTCTAACGTACACAATTGACAAAGGAAGAGGAAAATTTATGCATACCATAAATATCTCTACAAGTATAATTATGCCTAAATAGCTTTCATAATTTATTAATGCTATTTCAACCGGGAAAGTCGTTCTACTAACTAAATAACACATGCCTAACGAACAATAGTGCCCATGGCGCCTCCGGTAACAGGCCTACTCTAAAGCACAATAAAATTTGGGTGAGATAGCCATGTCGTCCTTATGGAAGGTTCCTTTAAGTAGCTTCCTAGGGTATATTTGACTACAGTGATATTCCCAGAGAATTTACCTTAAGGTCTCCAGAATTCTAACTCACGGCGCAAATATCCCTAACTTTACCTTTTAGGGATATCGCATATCAGAGGATGTATTCTTGACACGCCACATAGCTATCTTCACCCCGAATAGCGTTTACGCTTCGAGGGGGAAAAGTGGCAAAAAACGAAGGGGAGCCGTTAATAAGGTACCGCTCCTCCGTTACTGTTATGAGTATCTAGATGACGTCATCATCGCCGCCATCTTTATTCCTTGTAGCGTTAAGCGAGGTGCTACAGATACAGTAATTTTCGGGAGGGGTCCTGTCATGCCCTTTTCATGAAAAGGAGGGCGGGTCCATCAGGACGACATGGTTATCTCACCCAAAAATAGATTTTTCACTTCGCTCAAAATCTGTTTTTTGGGCTCAGGCCATGTCGTCCTGATGGAAGTTTACTAGAGCATTAATGTATCTGTGGATTTCTTATTGTGCCTTAACCTCGACAATATTTCCTTGGTCACTCAGACCTAGAGACATATGACGTTACCGTTATACGTCATTTCTTCTAATCATGAACTATGTTAGTGCTTCCTGCCCCCTTCAGGGAAGATTCATACCAGACTCAGGAAAAAGTCTCGAGGTTTGCATATTTCATATGAACAAACCTAACAACAAAACGAGTATACCGGTCTCATTGTATAACCCATCAATCAGGGTTTGTATAGTCAACACGAACAAATGTTTGTATAAGCCATTGTCACCTCCCTGGACATGCAGGTCTAGCTGTTTTTAAGGACAGACAAATTTGTATCCGTGTAGAAACAAATGTTTGTATAAGCCAGTATCACATCCAAAGCATACAACGTTAGTCGTATGCAAAGACAGACAGGTTTGTATCTGTGTAGAAACAGGTATGTACACACAGAAAGAAGGTTTGTTTACATATAGGAACAAAGTTACACTATACAGTTGTTCTCTTACTTATATGCAGATAAAAAGGGGAATCATAAATAATGCTCGTACACATCTTTATTTATTTGGATTTGGGGCGAAATGAGACGCAAATACCAATTAGTTTTTTATTGGTACTCAATAAAAAAAATTTTATAGTAACATACAAAATGTTTGTGAATTATAGTAAGCATAAATTATACAGGCAATTTCAGAAATACTTGTTTCATCTGAAAAGGAAACGATCATAATGCCACCAAATTGATAATTTCATAAATTTTCTAATATACATTTCTGTAATTGGCTGTCTTTTCACACTTGTGTAAAAAACACATGGTACACGTGTTAATTCTTTATGCATTTTTTCAACCTTTAGTATCTGGAACAGTCCATAGTGTTACCTTGGTGACACTTTACTTTACGTGTTGTGCAGTGAAGAGTAAACACGCACACCCTGCACATAACAGTCCCAATTAATTCACTGTTCCTCACAGCATTAAGCGACAGGTTTTAGAACACTACCTGCTGCCACCACAAATCTCATAATCTCTTCCACTTGCTTCGCGTAGTGTTTGAAAAACACTCTGGATGACCTCCATCCAGTATACGAGTGAAGACATTCAAAATCCATGTACTGGAAAAAATTCAGAGACGAAGCAATTTTTCTCGGATCGTGACCATCCGGTGTACTGTCTGGATCCGCTCTGCGAATGAAGTAGGTGATCTTCGCCCTAAGTTGTTTTAGAGACAAATTTGAGCCTGATGTTTCTCCTTTAAAGAGCTGTCCTCCCACAAAGTCTGAAGTTCAATGAAGATAGACCTTTAGGCACTACTGGACACAGCGAGACATCTTCCTTCAGAGGGCAGATTCTCCAGGGATCCCACCTTTTGGTAGGTAGCTCGTTTTTAGCGAGAAATGTTGGGTCAGGAAAAAGATTCAGTTCTCCCCCTTCTGTGAACTGAATATGGCCCTCATCCCTAGAAAGGGCCACTATTTCACTCACTCTGGCCCCCGAGGCTAGAGCAATTGAGAATATAACCTTTTGGGTAAAATCTTTCAGAGAGCAGTTCTCATTTGTTCATTGTTGATGCAAAGTGAAGAACCTTATCCAAGGACCACGAGATGGGCCTCGGAGGTGCTGCAGGCCCAAGTCTAGCAAAAGCCTTAGGAATCTTGTTAAAGAATTTGTTAGAGAAGGGTACTTGGAAGGCGTACAGTAAAGGTCTAGCCAGGGCAGATTTACACGCTGTTATCATATTGGCTGCTAAACCTTGTTCATGAAGATGAATAAAGAAAGATAAACAGAAATCTATTGAGATCTCCTTTGGTTTCTTTGCCTTGACAAACGCAACCCATTTCTTCCAAGACGACTCATATTGTCTTCTGGTAGATTTAGAATTATATTCTTCTAAAAAGTCTATACTGTCTCTTGAAATCCCAAACCTTTTCTTAACTGCTAAGGAGAGAAAATCATGAGATGAAGGTTTCAAGTTTTCTGTGATGAAGCGAAGACAGTCGACTTCTGTACTTGTTGAGTCAGAACTGGGTCCGGCAATGGAACCAGCCTCAGCTGCAATTCCAATACTAGAGGGAACCAGACGCTCATTGGCCACTTGTGAGCCACGATGGCTGCCGTTCCCTAAAAGGATCTCAGCTTGTTGAGGATTTTCAACAGAAGGTTGGATGGAGGGAACAGGTAAATCCTGGCCCATCTGTTCCAATCGAGGGACATGGCATCCACTGCTTCCGCTAGAGGGTCCTCGTATGGGGCCACGTAACAAGGTAGTTTCTTGTTGTCGCTTGTCGCGAAGAGGTCGATCTGCAGTTCTGGGACTTGACATAAGATGAAGGAGAATGATCCTGCGTCTAGGGACCACTCTGACTCTATAGGCGTGAACCTGGATATAGCGTCCGCCGTCACATTGCGGAACCCTTGGAGGTGAACTGCTGATAAGTGCCATCTCTTCTTTTCCGCCAAATGGAAGATAGCAAACATCACTTGGTTGATTTGGGACAATCTCAAACATTGACGATTCAGACATCTCATTATTACCTCGCTGTCAAGGACCAGTTTTATGTGGGTCGAGCAGCGAGGAGCCAAGTTTTTCAGTGTGAGGAAGACTGCCATGGCTTCCAAAATGTTGATGTGGAAGGTCTTGAATAGAGAGGACCAAGTCCCCTGGACTTTCTGTTGGTGAGAGTGACCTCCCCATCCTTCCTTTGATGCGTCTGTGTGGATGATGACTGAAGGTGGAGGTGATTGTAAGGGTACCTATTTCTTCAGGTACTTGGCCTCCGACCACGGCTTGAGAAGTGATCGTAGTCGAGTTGGTATTGGTCTTCTTAGATCTCTTCGAGCGTTTGATACGTATCTTCTCTAGACTCCTGTTGCATCCTTTAATTGTGCTCTTAGCACCGGGTCTGACCATGATGCAAACTGAAAGGAGCCCAGCACTCTCTCCTGTTGGCGTCTTGATATCCGACCGAATTTCATAAGTCCCGACACATCCTGCTATCTCTCTCCTCTTCTTCGACGGAATGGAGAGATGGTGTGACTGTAAGTTCCAATGTATCTCAAGCCATTGAAACTTCTGAGCTGGAGATAGTCGAGACTTTTTGCTGTTGATCTTGAATCCCAGATGTTCCGGGAACTGGATCACTTTCTTGGAGGCTTGCATGCATTCCGTCTCGGATGCTGCCCACACCAGCCAATCATCCAGGTAGGCTACTACCTGGACACCTTTTAGGCGTAGTTAATAAACGACTGCATTTGCAAGCTTCGTGAAGATCCTTGGGGCTATGTTTAGCCCGAAGGGCATGGCTCTGAAGAGGTATTTTTTCTTCTGTAGCCTGAATCCTAGGTAGGAGGAAAGTTGACAATTGATTGGAATACGCCAATAGGCATCTGCCATGTCTATGGAGACTGTGTATGCCTTCTTGGGCAACTTGTTGAGTGGCGACAAGTCCAGAATGACTCTGAGTTTGTCTGAGCCCTTCTTGGGAACACAAAACAGCCTTCCTTGGAATTTGATGGACTTTGCCCTCTTTATTACTCTTTTGCTTAAGAGTTCTCGGATGTATTCTTCCAAAACGGGGGTGGAGTGTTGGAAGAATTGAGGGAATGACGGTGGAGCTGCGTTCCAGCTCCAACCTAGTTCGTTCTTGATCAGGCTGTTGGTCTAGGGATCGAAGGACCAGCAATCCCGAAATGAGTGTAGTCTTCCTCCTACCGGAAGCATCTCATTTCTGCTATTGACCGGAGGACTTTCCTCCTTGACCACGTCCTCCCCTATTTCCTCTTCCTCTGCAGGTTTGTCTAGAGGAACCTCCAAATGTTCCTCTACCTTTCGCCCGAAAGGTAGTGGACTGTCTCTCAAAAGCTGGAGTAAAGGCTGGTGATTGTGTTACCACCTGCTGGGGTACCAACTAGTAGGTGGGTTGAGGTTGTGCCACCACCTGGGGCACTGCGGTCATGAGAAGTTGTTGTTGCTTTTGATGTTGTTGTCTGGCGGGACGAGAGGGCAACCTTGGCCTCTTTGTCTTCCTTTTTGGTTGGGGACCCTCATCCGGGGAAGACTTCCTTTTTAGTGACAAGCCCCACTTTTGGAGAAGGTTCCTATTCTCCGTGGCGTCCTTGTCGACTACTTCCTTGACCACTTCACTCGGGAAGAGGTCCTTTCCCCGGATATTGGAAGATATTAGCTTTCTGGGTTCGTGTCTCACTGCAGCCGAGGCGAACACGAACTCCCTACAAGCCCTTCTGGCTTTAACGAAGCCATATAGGTCCTTCGTTACAGTAGCCAAATGTGTTTTGGCCACAACCATAAACATATCCGGGTTCTTAGGGTCACTTGCCATTGTCTCCAAGGTAGTCTGGAGGGACATAGAAGCAGCAAGCCTTTCTTTAGTCTCTTGCTCCCTGCGCAAGAGAAACTCAGACAACTTAGGGAGGTTCTCGCCAAACTGGCGTCCAGCAATATCTGCCTCCAACTTCCCGACTGAGAAGGTAAGATGTACTTCCTTCCAGTCCTTCTGGTCCATAGGCAAAGCTAGGAATAAGGGTCTACACTCCTCGAGTGTAGGGCAATGTTTCCCAGCTTCTATTGCCTTTAATACAGCCTTGTACCTTTTTTCCATGAAGGGGAAGGCCCGAGTAGTTGAAGCAAGAATGAAAGGGTGTTTCTTACTTAGGGCTGGCACCTTGGAATTATTGAAGCCCCTCTCCTTCAAGGTACTAGCCAACAAAGCCTGAGCTTTGGAATGGTAAAAGACTATGACCTCTTTTGGCTCTGTTTCTTCCTTCGATGCTGGTTCCGTCTTCAGACGGACGAAGCAGTCTGGATAAGACTCAAAGCTGGGCCAAAACTCCACATCATCGATGGGGACTAATCCCAGCTTTTCGGAGATATAAATCTTCCCGTTTGTTAGGGGCATGTACTCCGCATGCATCCACGGGTTCACATCAGAACATGAAGAAAGTTCCTTCACGTTGAGTCTCTTGTGAGACCCACGGGATGTTGCAAGTTGGCGTATTTCCAACCTCAACGCAGCTTCCTTTTCTGCATTCTGCTTCTGCATCTTCTCCATCATTGACATGATGGAAGACAGAGTCTTCCCTATGTCATCAGGTGGAGGAGCAGAAGATGTCGAGGGTACTGGTTCTGGGGCAAGAACCGACGAAACAGAAGCCGACTCGACTTCCTCCTCCTCGGTATCAGGAGCCAAAGTAGACTCCTCTTCTTGACCTCCTGCAAGAAGGTCCTTCTCAGTGTCTTCTGACACCTTTGACATCCTGTTGTCTAGCTGGATGTCCTTCATCGCGTCCGAGACATCCGACTCCACGGATAACTGGACGCAAGGGATCTCTGGGTGAGGCTGTGGTATGACAGCATCCTTAGATGCTTTAGGGAAAAGATAGGCCCGCATCCTTTCGTTCGGAAGGTAAGGCCCCGTAGCATTCTTTTGGAAGCCACGGACCCATCTACGCAGCTTTTCTCTTGCTGCATCCCTTGACTTCGCTGACCTGGGGTCATCAAAAGCCTCAGTAACCAAGGCTTTGCAAACATTACATACCTGGGGGTCCCAATACTTCAGAGGTCCCTGGGTGATGGAACAGCGTGCGTGCGCCCTGCACACCTCATGGCTGCAGAAGCTCTTGCTCCTCACATTGCAGAAGACGCTGCGGCACTTAAGGTGGTCCTCCTGTAAAGAGAGGAAAATAAAATGAGTATACGGTGGTTCGTCTCACTGGACAAACTATACTAATATTATAATTAATATTTTTTGTTTTGCATATAGCTTAGGATAGATAAGCTAGAAATGAAACAGGAAAGACACAAACGTGTTTCCTGCCCAGCCAATGGCTGTGACCTCCCTCAAAATTAAAACCAAGGGACATTCTATTTTAAAAAGCCCATTGGAAGTGTAACTTAATTCTGGCTCCCAGAAGGTTTAAGATTGAGGATCATTATCACTGATCATTTATCAGTCTATAGAAAGAACTTCCTTTCTTCATATTGTATGGTATCAACAATAGGCTGCGCATGGCTACACAGAGTGTGTTAGAAAATTCAGGCTACCGTATAGTATATACTGGAGTTTTCTGTTTGCAGTATGATCTATATTGCCATTATACTGGCTACTGTATAGTCATATACTGTAGTTCTAGCTGGCATGTTGCCGGCAAGGCTAGTACCAGGGCACAGTTCAGTCGGAGTATTGCCGGCTATGGTAGTGGCCGGCACCCCCACCTGCCGCCAGAAGTCCGCCGGCTGTCGGCACACTAGGTCAGCCAGCGATCTGGATATATAGACGGCGGTCAGCAGACGCCCGGCTGCCGGCCTACTAGGCCAGCCTGCGACCTGCCAGTCAGTGTATGCGATCTGAATTCGGCCGGCTCTTTGCCTGCCAATTCAGTTGTACCGGCGACTCTTGGGCTGCCGGTGCACAAGTCTAACCAGTACATTGCTGGCCAGGGTAGTGGCCGGCAGCTGCCGTTAGGGTAGAATCCGGCGGCACTAGCCAATAGAGAGAGAGAAAGCATGGAGTGAAGGATAGTGTAAGAGCTCTGCCTTACTGCCTTCTTCCAGAATGAGGGTTCAAATGGAAGGGGAGAATGTATATTCAGGCTTCCACCCATCCACAGCTATTGTCGGTCTCTGCCGGCCACAGGTTTGCAAATGGCAGTCCAAGAGAGGACTGAAGAACACTCTACAGCAAAAGGATCTTCTGCCGGCAGCCGACCCAGCTATCCCGGAGCATTGCATCCATAACGAAGAGCTGAGTGACTATGTCACTACCGACAGAAGCCCGAGACGGCCCCACAACCTGCCAGCATTCGGCGCGATTGTAGGACGACGGGCAAAGGATTGTGATGGCTAGGCCATCACTAAAGGACAGAGTGGGGAGGGGCGAGGGTCCTATGGGGTAATGAAGGAGCCAGCAGGGTTGCCGGCCCTACCACAACATAGAGAAACTCTGTTCCAGTATTGAAGCCATCCCAGGCGGCAGGAGAATTCTATTCTCCAGCCTAGGGTCGGCTAATACAGTAAAGGGGCCGGCAGTGCTCTCGCCGCTACCCCCTAAACAAGAGAGGAACTGAGTTCCAGTGCCGGTGTCACTTAGGCGGCAGAAGAATGTCTATTCCTCAGCCTAGGGTCCGCCGGTACAGGACTACTCAGCTAGACCACAGGGAGAAGGTATCAATATCCTATAAAGCCTTCAGGTGCGGTCTAGGGAGGTCTAGCCTCCTATGCCGGTAGCTTAGTCCAGCAGGGGAATGCTATTCACCCTGCCAGCCAGCTACCAGACTAATACTCTGAGGTTCTGAACAAAACCCAAAAACCTGCATTTGCAGTTACAGGGAAGGGACAGAAAACCCTAGCCTAGACCTGCCTGAATTACAACTCGAGGCAAGACTGACTAGGGATATAGCCTAGGCTAAACTCAGAGGGAGGAGGGATTACCTTTAAATCTCCACAGGAGACAAGTATCGCCTTATAGTAATTCTAGGAGATATCTAACTCCGCCTGAATTAATAAAACGATACACGAGGGTAACCGGGGAACATGTATGAAAGTATACTAAAGCCACTAGGCTAGTAGCCTAGTAGCAGTGAGAATCGATTGCCTAAATCACCCAAACTCTCTCGTATACTATCTTGGAAGGAGAAGATATTATGCAATCAACATACCTTACATGTACAAATTTTGAATAAAGCTTCATTAAATTTGTAGCACTAGGAAAGTCTATTATATCATGCATGAGAGTACTAAAACTGAAACGCCTAGCGTAAACAAGGTTCAGTTACCTAAATTGCCGAAACTAATTGAATACTATCGGCATAATATAAAGAATTCCTAGCAATGAAGGCTAAATAGCTAACATTATTTAATGTTCTTATGACGGGGAAGTCGTTCTGGCTAACTAAATGACTCATGCATTACGAACGACAGCGCCCATGACGCCTCCGGCTCAGGCAACAGCTCTTGCATACGTTAATTTAACCTTATTCATTTTATAAAAAGGCAAGAGCTTACATTTATACAATGTAAAGATCAAATGCTCAACTTTCCAGAGGCAAAAGAGACTGGAGATTGCATGATAAATCCAAAAATTCCAAAATAGCGAGAGAGCAACAGGAAAATCACCGAGCAATAGCGCTACGAGTAAAGGAATAAAGATGGCGGTGATGATGACGTCATCTAGATACTCAAAACAGTAACGGAGGAGCGGTACCTTATTAACTGCTCCCCTTCGTTTTTTGCCACTTTTCCCCCTCGAAGCGTAAACGCTATTCGGGATGAAGATAGCTATGTGGCGTGTCAAGAATACATCCTCTGATATTATGCGATATCCCTAAAAGGTGAAGTTAGGGATATTCGTGCCAGGAGTTAGAATTCTGGAGACCTTAAGGTAAATTCTCTGGGAATATCACTGTAGTCAAACATCCCCTAGGAAGCTACTTAAAGGAACCTTCCATCAGGACGACATGGCCTGAGCCCAAAAATTACTCTAATTTCACTGTGAAACAGGAGCTAAAATAATATACATTGTAAAAAATCAATACTCAACTTTCCAAAGGCGAAAGAAGCTGGAGATTGCATAATAATCCTCGCAGAATCGATCGAAAAGTTAGATCAACAAGGAACACCACCATGCAAATTCGCTACAAAATTAGGAATGACCGTCATCTTGAATATGGCGCCGTCTTGATACTCAATAGTAGTATGGGAAATAGGATAACCTTGATAACGGCTCCCCTTCCAAAATTGCCACTCTTCCTCTCGAAGCGAAAACGCTATTCAGGGTAAAGATCGCTATGTGTCGTATCAAGATATACCTACCCTGATTTATGCGATATCCTTAAGAGAATTTTAAGGATATTCGCGCCAGGAGTTAGAATTCTGGAGACCTAAAGGTAAATTCTCTGGGAATATCACTGTAGTTCATATATCCCTTGGAAGCTACTACTGTATTAGGAACCTTCCATCAGGACGACATGGCTTGAGCCCAAAAATATATATGTATGCAAAATCTTCACTTGGATAATTTGCCTAACTAGCTAATATTATAATTTAATACCGGGAATTGTCATCCTACTGACTAAATAAAATGCACTAGTAACGGGCGACTGCAGTTGTAAAATGACTGCCTTCGGTTCTTGGCAATGCTCAATCAAACACAAATAAATTACTGAAATTTAACTGTGAGAAGGGAGCCTAAAACTATACACAGGAAAGAATTAATACTCAACTTCCCAGAAGATAAAGATGCTGGAGATTGCATGATGATTATTTCGAAAACTTCCAACAAAACACCGGGATAACGTGGGAGAACACCAAGCTTATAGCGCTACAAGTAAAGGAATGGCGGCCGGTAGTAGTACGGATAGGAGGTCCACCAGGTACCTAGATCGGCACCCTTTTCTTTTGCCACTCTTCCCCCTTACATCAAAGAGTTAAATCTATTTGGGGTGAAGATTGCTATGTGCCGTATCTAAAAAAATACGTCACCTGATATTATGCGATATCCTTAATTGGATACTCGCGCCAGGAGTTAGAATCCTGGAGACCTTCGGTTTATTTCTCTGGGAGTATCACTGTAGCAAATATCCCTTAGAAAGCTACCTAAAGGAACCATTCCATCAGGACGACATGGCCTGAGCCTAAAAATAAAGTTTGTCGTCGCACAAACGAGACTGGCAATATTAATTGTAGAATTAATCATTTTCCCTTTTGTGTTTATCAAAATTGTGAATCCAAACTCTTGTATAATCTATTGTTCAGTTTAAAACAAAGATTTTCAATCAGTAGTACTGTAATTTCCTACTCAAACACCATCGTGTCATGTTTGCGAGAGGTTATCTTCGATTGCTGAGAGTGAAGACACAAGAGGGGTGTGGTAGTTCCGGTGTGGCCACGCAAAATTTTATCACTGGCCTGTCGCCCAAGCCATGCCTCTACCTCAACGCTCATCGCGTGCGGTGTGGCCTAAGCCTAAGGGTAGTTCATTGTTAAAGCTTCATATAATATTTAATTTTGTATTCATTATAAATCCTTTATATTTCATTTGTCCTTATTGTGGTTTATGAAAGCATGTTTGTATTCTATTTTTCAATTTCTTGAGCATTTCAATAACAAAACAATTACTTTTGGTAGACATCAGCTGATCTCAAGGTCATGCTACCGTATCGCGATTAAGCACATATACAGTACGAATAATACGGAGTTGTTAATATAATCTTCTCAACTTATTAGAAATCTCTTCATAATGAATATTACATCAGCACCAATATGTTATAGGGTATCACAGTTTCCATACAGTTTGCTTTATAGACCTTATTATCAGTTATCGTATGAATACGTTCTCTCTCTCTCTCTCTCTCTCTCTCTCTCTCTCTCTCTCTCTCTCTCGTATTTTGATTTTCAATTCACCATTAAATCTTCATATTTCTTTAGAAATCATCAGAAATTCCTTGTATCATAACTCGATGATTCGATAACGGGAATAAGATTACTTAGTATTATACCTAGAGGAAATCATTCACTTTGCTAACGGCATTCCGCCATACATACGACGTTCAGGACATGTGATGTGAACTCGACAAAGAATGATTTGCAAATTTTGTAAAACTCCTTTTGTTTTTTCTTGCAAGAAATGAAAGAAAATACTAACTTACCGAAAAAAAGAATTTAATTACTATAATGTAAAAGGAAATATATTTCTAAGAAAACACTTGTCCTAATAGTGTACTTTCTTAATATAAATATAAATCTATTATCAGTGTTGATTCAAATTTACACTAAAAAGTACTCATAACAACCGATAGACACACAAAATGCTTTGTATGATTACTCGATATTTCGATAATGGGAATAGTAATACTAATTGTTAGCCTTTTGTAAGGAAATCACTCTATTATCAGCTCCTTTTCCGCCAGTAATATGACGTCACCAGACATATGATATGAACTCGATAGATATTAAAACTTTTCTTAATGTTTTTTTTTCTTTCTTTTACTGAAAATGAATACTGTATATTAACAATGGAAGGAAATAATAACTTACCAAGATAAAACAGTTCAATTGTATACAAGAAAAAAGATTATTTCCATGGAAAATTTTTCCTAATAGTGTAGCCCTGCTATTTCAGACATACTTGTGACGTCATCACAGTAAAAAAAATTGTTGTATGTCGGCAACTACCTGTGTGTGTGTCTAAATATATATATATATATATATATATATATATATATATATATATATATATATATATATATATATATATATATATATATATATATATATATATATATATATATAAATTTATATATATGTATATATATATATATGTATATATATATATATATATATATATATATATATATATATATATATATATATATATATATATATATATGTGTGTGTATATATATATATATATATATATATATATATATATATATATATATATATATATATATATATATATATATATATATATATATATATATATATATATATATATATATACACAGTATATATATATATATATATATATATATATATATATATATATATATATATATATATATATATATATATATATATATATATACACACACATATACAGTATATATATATATATATATATATATATATATATATATATATATATATATATATATATACTGTATATATATATATAAAATGGATTTTGAGCGAAGTGAAAAATCTATTTTTGGGTGAGATAGCCATGTCATCCTGATGGAAGGTTCCTTTAAGTAGCTTCCAAGGGATATATGAACTACAGTGATATTCTCAGAGAATTTACCTTTAGGTCTCCAGAATTCTAACTCCTGGAGCGAATATCCTTAAAATTTCTCCTAAGGATATCGCATAAATCAGGGGAAGTATATCTTGGTACGACACATAGCAATCTTCACCCCAAATAGCGTTTTCGCTTCGAGGGGGAAGTGGCAAAATTTTAAGGGGAGCCGATATCAAGGTTACCCTTCCTCTCTTACTACTACGAGTATCTAGATGGTGCTATACGTCACCACCACGCTTATTCCTTGTAGCGTTGAGCATGGTGCTACAGATATAGTAGTTTCAGGAGGGATCCTGCCAAGGCTTTTTCTATAGAAAAGGAGGGGGCGTCCATCAGGACGACATGGCTATCTCACCCAAAACTAGATTTTTTGCTTTCCTCAAAATCCGTTTTTTTGGGCTCAGGCCACGTCGTCCTGATGGATTGATTGATTGATTTAAGGTTTTCAGGCATCCTGACATCTAAGGTCATTGACGCCGATATCATTTAGTTTATATATACAAATGAATTAAAGATTATTCAATTGAAACCGTAAAAGATGGATGTCATTATAAACGTTAGATAGTTTTCAGAAGACCTGCTTCTGAAATAAATCTAAAAATGCCACTTGCATAGTAGGACACATCATGTCCAAGAATCTTGGCAAGGATGAACCTGCTACCCTCACCTCGAGCCTCAAACAAATATCTATTCCTTAAGTTATTATATTTGGGGCATCCGGTCAACAAATGCCTTACTGTTAGAGGTACAAAACAGTCTCCACAATAGGGTTGGTGTTGGCCCTTCAGCAGAAGCTTGTGTGTCAACCAAGTGTGACCAATACGGAGATGATAATGAGAAGTCTCCCATTTTCGGGGCATCATGTTATACCTCCAAGGAGATATGGCATTTGTTACTTCTCTCATTTTATTGCCATCTAGACTACCCAAGTGCTGTTGCCATTTATTACAAAGCAATTTCTTGATGTTAGGTAGTAAATCGTTACACGGAATGGGATATCTTCTTGGCAGCAACTCGGATGCAGCATTCTATGCCAGTGAATCTGCCTTCTCATTCCCAGACACACCTACGTGTGCTGGAACCCAACAAAATCTAACTGTTATACCTCTCCGTCCAATAATAAAAACCCATTCTAAAATCTTTAAAACTAGAGGGTTGCTAGAATTAAAAACTTCTAAAGCTTGAAGGACACTCCTTGCATCACTAAAAATTGTAAAATTACCCTCCTTCTCCAACGTTATTTTCTCAATAGCGGTTAGTATGCCATACAGTTCGGCAGTAAATATGGAAGCTGTTAGAGGAAGTGCACCTCTACAATTAAAACCATTACTATGTACTCCAAATCCAACGGCAGCATCAGATTTGGAGCCATCAGTATATATAAAAGTCAATCCTCTATGTGCTTCAACATGTTCCATAAAAAGAGACCTGGCTTTTAGGTCAATCATATTCCTCTTAACTCCAATAAAGTATTTACAAAAAGATATCTCTGGTAATTTCCATGGAGGTGTTGATGATACCTTGAATGGAAGTACCTTACTTCTAATTATATCCAGACTGTTTAATAATCGTTTCACCCGAAAGCCATAAGGTTGAGGAGATTTTGGGTGCAACTCAAAGTATGATGCGTGTCTTACAAGGCTTGCAGTCTGAAAGGCTAAAGAGTTAGGTAGTCTTTGCAATCTAAACCAATACCGAATAATGGAAGATATTCGGTAAAGGTCTAGAGGTAACTCTCCAGCATCAACAAGGAGACTTGGGATAGGGGAGGTTTTAAATGCTCCTGTAGACAATCTAATACCTGCATGATGTATCGAGTCTAATAGTTTTAACCGGCTTGGGGTGGCTGAAGAGTATATTTCACATCCATAACTAATTTTGGAAAAAATCAAGGCCTTGTATAATTTTAAAATAGTATTGCGGTCTGCCCCCCATGATGTATGGGACAATACTTTTAAGATATTTAGAGCTTCGAGACATTTAGCTTTTAACACTTTTAAGTGAGAAACCCATGTAAGCCTACAATCAAATATCAAAACTAAAAATTTAGCTTCACTTGCACATGGTATCCGTTGACCTTTAATGTATATATCCGGGTCTGGATGTCGTCCTGATGGAAGGTTACCAGAGAATTATTTAGAAAGTACTGTATCTGTGGATTTTCCAAAAGTGCCTTAACCTCGGGAAAGTTATTCCTTGGTCATCCAGACCATAGAGACATATGACGTTACCGTTATACGTCATTACTGCTAATCATAAACCATGTTAGTGCTTCCTGCCCCCTGCAGGGAAGAGTCAGACTAGACATAGGAAAAAAGTCTCAAGGTTTGCATATAACATATGAACAAACATAGCATCAAGAACATACAGGTCTCGCTGTATGCGTTACCAGATAGAGTTTGTACACGTATAAGAACAAAGGTATTAGCTATATATCTTGTTCGTATAAACATATAGTTTATCAAAGGGAAATAATACTCTGACATATTTTTATTGAAAATCAATTTTGAAGTGAAATAAATGGCAAATACACATCAATTATTTATTGGTAATAAATAACCAGCAAAATCAACACACAACATAATGTCAACATAATGTTAATAAATGCAATGAGAAACATGTTCTACAATCAAAGTCCAGAAAATGTTTGTTTCACCTGAAAGGGAAAATATGTTAGAGCCACTGTAATCTGAAAATTTATTAAATTTTCCAATATGCATTTCAGTGATATTGATTGTCTCTTCACACTGTGTAAGAACACACGGCACAAGTGTTATCTCTATGTTTCTTCATCTTAAAAAACTAGAACAGTCCTTAGCGTCACCTTGGTGACACTTATTTTAAAGTATTGCACTATGAAGTGTCAATACCTTCACCCTTACCTTGACAGTCCCAATCAATTCACTGTTCATCGCAGCACTAAACGACAGGTTTAGTACAATACCTGCCGCCACCACAAAGCGTTTAAGTTCTTGTACTTGCTTCGCATAATGTTTGAAAAACACTCTGGATGACTTCCATCCAGTGTATGAGCAAAGACGCTCAAAGTCCATGTATTGAAAGAAATTCAATGACGAAGCGATTTTTCTCGGATCACGACCTGTGGGTGTACTGTCAGGATCCGCTCTGCGAATAAAATAGGTAATCTTCGCCCTTAGTTGTTTTAGGGATAGGTTTGACCCTGAGGTTTCTCCTTTAAAGAGCTGTCCTCCCCTGAAGTCTGAAGTTCTACGAAGACAGACCTTTAGACACTCCACTGGGCACAGCGAGACATCTTCCTTCAGAGGGCAGATTCTCCCGGGACCCCATCTTTTGGTGGGTAGCTCGTTCTTGGCGAGAAATGTTGGGCCAGGAAAGAGATTCAATTCTCTCACTTCTGTGAACTGAATATGGCCCTCATCTCTGGATAGGGCCACTATTTAACTAACTCTGGCCCCCAAGGCTAGAGCAAACAAGAATATAACTTTTTGGGTTAAGTCTTTCGGAGAGCAATCCTCATTGTTCACTGTTGAAGCAAAGTGTAGGACCTAATCCAAGGACCATGAAATGGGCTTCAGAGAAGCTGCAGGCCTGAGTTTAGCACAAGCCTTAGGGATCTTGTTAAAGATTTCGTTTGACAAGTGTACTTGGATGGCGTATAGTAGAGGTCTAGTCAAGGCCGATTTACACATGGTTATCGTATTGGCTGCCAAACCTTGTTTATGAAGGTGGATAAAGAAGGATAAACAGAAGCCCGTTGAGATTTCTTTTGGTCCTTTTGCCTTGACAAAAGCAACCCACTTCGTCCAAGATGACTCATATTGTCTTTAAGTAGACTGAGACTTATATTCTTCTAAGAAGTCTATACTGTCTCTCAAGATCCCAAACCTTTTCTTTACTGCTAAGGAGAGAAAATCATGAGATGAAGGTTTTGGGTTTTCTGTGATGAAGCGAAGACAGTTGACTTCTTTACTTGTTGAGTCAGTACTGGGTCTGGCAGAGGGATCAGCCTCAGCTTCAGTTCCAGTACTAGAGGGAACCAATTGCTCTTTGGCCACCTGGGAGCCACTAAAGTTGCCGTTCCATGAAAGGAACTCGGCTTGTTGAGGACCTTCATTAAGAGATTGGTTGGAGGGAACAGGTAAATCCAGTTCCATCTGTTCCAGTCGAGGGACATGGCGTTCATCGCTTCCTTGCATGAGGCCACATAACGAGGTACAGTAGTTTCTTGTTGTCGCTCGTCGCGAAGAGGTCGATCTGCAGTTCTGTGACTTGACGTAAGATGAAGGAGAATGATCCTGCGTCTAGGGACCATTCTGACTCTATCGGCGTGAGCCTGGATAGAGCATCCGCCGTCACATTGCGGAACCCTTGAAGGTGAACTGCTGATAAATGCCATCTCTTCTTTTCCGCTAGGCGGAAGATGGCCAACATTACTTGGTTGATTTGGGATGATCTCGAGCCTTGACGATTCAAACATCTCACTATCACCTCGCTGTCCAGGATCAGTCTTATGTGGACTGAATTGCAAGGGGATAATTTCTTCAGCGTGAGAAAGATTGCCATGGCCTCCAAAATGTTGATGTGGAAGGTCTTGAACAGAGAACACCAAGTCCCTTGGACTTTCCGTTGGTGGGAGTGACCTCCCCATCCTTCCTTTGATGCGTCCGTATGAATGATGACTGAAGGTACAGGTGGTTGCAAGGGCACAGACCTCTTAAGGTTCTTGGTCTTCAACCATGGCTTGAAAAGTGATCGTAGTCAAGTCGGAATCGGTCTTCTTAGATCTCTTCGAGCGTTTGATGCGTATCTTCTCCAGACTCCTGGTGCATCTTTTAGCTGTGCTCTTAGCACTGGGTCTATTACTGATGCAAACTGAAGAGAACCCAGTACTCTCTCCTGTTGGCGTCTTGATATCCTGTCAGATTTCAGTAGCCTCTTGACAGATCCCGCTATCTCTCCCCTCTTCCCTGGGGGAATGGAGAGACGGTGTGACTATAAGTTCCAATGTATTCCTAGCCATTGAAACTCTTGAGCTGGAGATAATCGAGACTTCTTGACGTTGATCTTGAATCCCAGATGTTCCAGGAATTGGATCACTTTCTTGGATGCTTGCATGCACTCCGTCCCGGATGCTGCCCACACCAACCAGTCGTCCTGGTAAGCTACTACCTAGACACCTTCTAGGCGTAGTTGTTGAACGACTGCATCTGCAAGCTTTGTAAAAATCCTTGGGGCTAGATTTAGTCCAAAGGGCATGGCTCTGAAGACATATTTCTTCTTCTGTAGCCTGAATCCTAGGTAGAAGGAGAGGGGGCAGTTGATTGGAATATGCCAATAGGCATCTGCCAGGTCTATTGAGACTGTGTATGCCCCTTTTGGCAGCAGGGTCCTTATGTGTTGAAGGGTTAACATCCTGAACTTGTTGTTTTGTATGTACTTGTTAAGTGGCGACAAGTCCAGAATGACTCTGAGTTTGTCTGAGTCCTTCTTGGGTAGACAAAACAGCCTTCCCTGGAATTTAATGGACTTTGCCTTCCTTATTACCCATTTGCACAATAGTTCTAGGGTATATTCTTCCAGTGAGGGGGTGGAGTGGTGGACGAATTGAGGAAATGATGGTGGAGCCTTGCTCCAGGTCCATCCAAGTCCGTTCTTGATTAGGCTGTGGGCCCAAGGAACGAAGGTCCAGCGATCCTGAAATTGTTGGAGTCTTCCTCCAACCAGAAGCATCTCATTGTTTCGACTGTCCGGAGGACATGCCTCCTTGAGCACGTCCTCCCTTACCCCCTCTTCCTCTTGGAGGGTATCTAGAGGAGCCCCTTTTCGACCCTCTACCTTTAGGATGAAAGGTAGTGGTCTGCCTCTCATACGAAGTGTTGAATGCAGGTGACTGGGAAACCAGCTGCTGAGGTACCATCTGGTAAGTTGGTTGGGGTTGTGCCACTATCTGGGGCACCGCAGTCATGGCAACTGCAGGAAGTTGTTGCTGCTGTTGTCTGACAAGGCAAGAGGGCAACCTGGGTCTTTTCGTCTTCCTCTTAGGTTGGGGACCCTCATCCGGGGAAGACTTCCTCTTCGCCGACATGCTCCACTTCTGGAGAAGATTTCTATTCTCCGTGGCGGCCTTGTCTACTACTTCTTTGACCACTTCGCTCGGGAAGAAGTCTTTTCCCCAGATATTGGAGGCTATCAGCTTCCTGGGTTCGTGTTTTACTGCAGCCGAAGCAAACACGAACTCCCTACAAGCGCGTCTGGCTCTAACGAAGCCATATAGGTCCTTGACCAGAGTAGCCAAATGTGATTTGGCCATAACCATATTCATATCTGGGGTTCTGCTATTGCTTGTCGTTGCCTCCAAGCAAATCTGGAGGGACAGGGATGCGGCAAGTCTTTCCTTTGTCTCTTGCTCCCTACGCAATAGAAAGTCAGACAGCTTAGGGAGGTTTTCGCTGAACTGGCGTCCAGCAATATCTGCCTCCAACTTCCCCACTGAGAAGGTAAGGTGGATTTCCTTCCAGTCCTTATCCTCCGTAGGCAGGGCTAGGGATAAGGGTCTACACTCCTCGAGTGTTGGGCAAGGTTTGCCTGCCTCTATTGCCTTCATAACTGCCTTAAAACCTTTTGCAGTAAAGGGAAAGGCTAGGTTGGTTGGAGCAAGAAAGGAGGGGTGTTTCTTGCTAAGGGCTGACACTTTAGAGTTAGTGAAGCCCTTGCCTTTCAGGCTACTTGACAACAGAGCCTGAGCTTTTTCATGGTCAAGAACTATGACCTCCTTTGGTTCTGTCTCCTCCTTGGACGTAGGTTCTGCCTTCAAGCGGACAAAACAGTCTGGGTAAGACTTGAAGCTGGGCCAGAAGTCGACTTCCTCTATGAGGACAGCCCCCAGCTTTTCTGACATGAATATCTTACCGTTGGTAATAGGCATGTATTCTGCATGCCTCCAAGGGTTCACATCAGAGCAAGGTGGAAGATCTTTCACATTGAGTCTTCTCTGAGACCCACGGGACGAGGCGAGATGGTCCATCCTTCTCTTCGGTTCAGCGTCCCTTTCTTCGTTCTGCTTACGAAGATTCTCCATCATTGCCATGAGACTGGCCAATGCTTTATTCATGTCATCTGATGGAGGAACAGAAGACATTGAGTAACGGTTCTGGGGCCGGAACCGACGAAACGGACTCCAATTCAACGTCATCCTCCTCAGTTTCGGGAGCCAGAATAGACTCCTTTTCTTGACCTTCAGCTAGAAGGCCTTTCTCAGTGTACTCAGACACTTCCGACATCCTCTCATCTAGGTGGATGTCCTTCATCGCGTCAGAGACGTCCGTATCTACGGAAATCTGGACGCAAGGGATCTCAGGTTGAGGCTGGGGTATGACAGCTTCCGCACCCTCCTTAGGGAACAGAAAGGCGCACATCCGTTCACTCGGAAGGTAAGGTCCCGTGGCATTCTTTAGAAAGCCACCCATCTGCGCAGTTTACTTCGTGCTGCATCCCTTGACTCTGCTGTCTTGGGGACATCAAAAGCCTCAGTAATCAAGGCCTTGCAAACATTGCAGTCCTGGGGGTCCAGGTACTTCAGAGGTCCCTTGGAGATGGAGCAGAGAGAATGAGCCCTGCACTCTTCATGGCCACAGAAGTCCTTGCTCCTCAGGTTGTAGAAGACTCTAAGGCACTTGGGATGGTCCTCCTGTAAAGAGAGGAAAAATAAATGAGTATGCGGTAGTTCATCTCACCTGACAAACAATATAAAATATTATTATTGATATTTTTGCATATAGCTTAGGATAGACAAGCTAGAAAAGAATTAGGAAAGACACATACTTGTGTTTCCTGTTCAGCCAATTGCTGCGACCTCCCCCATAATTAAAAGCTAGAGTTTTCCTATTCAGGAAACCCAGTGAAAGTATTCTAACCTGTAAGGATAGATAAGTGTAACTTAACACTGACTTTCCAAAGGTTTTAATAATGTGGGTAAATAGAAACTGATCCTCTATCAGTATGTTGAAAGAAACCTTTTCTTTCCATATATAACTGGTCTCAACAATAGACTGTGCAAGGATACACAGAATATGTTGGAAAATAACTACTGTATAATTTATACTATAGTTTTCTGTCTGCAGTATGACCTATACTGCAAATATACTGCCTACTGTATAATCATATACTGTAGTTTTAGCCGGCATGTTGCCGACTAGGCTAGCACCTGGCGGCACAGTCCAGCTGGCGTCTCGCCAGCTGGGGTAGTACCGGCAAACCGGTCAAGCCGGCAAGACAGTGGCCAGCAGCATCGACCCGGCCGGCATCTGCCAGCTAGGTTAGTACCCGGCGGCATTAGCCCATAGAGAGAGAGAAAGTAAGGAGTGAAGGGTACCTTATTAAATGTGTATTAACAATAAATAAGGATGAAAGTACTCAATCTTACTGCCTTCCTCCAGAATGAGGGTTCAAATGGAAGGGGGAGAATGTATCATTCAAGCTTCCGTCCAAACACAAACCATTGCCGGTCACTGCCGGTCACTGGTATGTGGATGGCAGTCCAAGAGAGGACTGAAGAACACTCTACAGTATAGGGGTCTCCCACCGGCAGCCGGCCCAGCCGGCACAGCTTTTCCCGGAGCCTTGCGTCCATATGGGAGGGCTGAGCGACTAAGAAGCTGCATGTAGGAGCCCCGGCCGGCCCCACAACCCACCAGCAAGCGGTGAGATTGTAGGACGATGGCCAAAGGGTTGCGATGGCTAGGCCATCACTAAAGGACAGAGGGGGTAGGGAAAAGGGTCCTGTATGAGGCGTGGAAGGAGCCGGCAGGGTTGCCGGTCCTACCACACCCCCGAAGAAACTCTGTTTCAATATCGGTGCTGTCCTAGGCGGCAGGAGAATACCTATTCTCCAACCTAGGGTCTGCCAATATAGTTAAGGGGATGGCAGCAGTCTTGCCGTCCCCTCTCAACATAGGAGAAACAGAATTTCAGTGCTGGCGCCATCCTAGGCGGCAGAATTCTGAATGTCTATTCTTCAGCCTACGGTCTGCGAGCACAGGACTAGTCTTCCAGACCACAGGGAGAAGGTGGCGGCATCATAAAACCACTTCAAGTGCGGCCTAAGGAGGTCTAGCCTCCTATGCCGGCAGCTTAGTCCGGCAGGGGAATGACTATTCACCCTGCCAGCCGGCCGCCGGCAAAAGACTATATACTCTGAGGTTCTGACCGAAACCCAAAGCCTGCAATCTACCGGCCAAGGGAAGAGACAGAAAACACTAGCCTTGTCAAGCCGGAGTGTCTACTCGATGGCAAGACTAAGCTAGAGTTGTAGCCTAAGGCTGCACTCAGAGGGAAGGAGGGATTACCCTGAAATCTCCACCGGAGACGAGTATCGGTTTATATAATAATTCTAGGAGATATCTATCTCCAACTGAATTGATAAAATGATACACGAGGGTAAACCGGGAACATGTATGAGAGTATACTACAGCCACTAGGCTAGTACAGTAGCCTAGTGGCAGGTGAGATTCGACTACCTTAATCGCCAAAACTCTCTCGTATACCATCGCAGAGGAAAAGGAATATATATGCAATCAATATATCGTACACGTATAAATTGCCTAAATAGCTTCATTTTTAATTGCTATAACACCAGGAATGTCTATTATATCATGCATGAAAGTAAACTAAAACGCATAGGCTAGGAAGCCTAGCACGAGAAAGGTTGGGTTGCCTAAATCGCCGAAACTATCAAGAATACAATCGGCATAATATAAATAACTTCCTAGCAATGAAGACTGAATAGCTTCATAAATATTCATGCTATTAACACTGGGAAAGTCATTCAGGCTAACTAAATAACTCATGCGTTATGAACGACAGCGCCCATGGCGCCTCCGGTTAAGGCAAAGCTCCATCACTTAATTTAACCTAATTTCACTGTGAGGCAGGAGCTAAAATCTATACAATGTAAAGATCAAATACTCAACTTTCCAGAGGCTGGAGATTGCATAATATTTGTAAAAAACCAAATCATAACGAGAGATAACAGGGAAAATCACCGAGCGATACCGCTACACTTATAGGAATAAGCGTGCCGGTGACGTACAGCGCCATCTAGATACTCGTAATAGTAAGAGAGGAAGGGTAACCTTGATATCGGCTCCCCTTCAAATTTTGCCACTTTCCCCCTCGAAGCAAAAACCCTATTTGGGGTGAAGATTGCTATGTGTCGTATCAAGATATACGTCCCCTGATTTATGCGATATCCTTAGGAGAAATTTTAAGGATATTCGCGCCAGGAGTTAGAATTCTGGAGACCTAAAGGTAAATTCTCTGGGAATATCATCGTAGTCAAATATCCCCTAGGAAGCAACTTATAGGAACCTTCCATCAGGCCGACATGGCCTGAGCCCAAAAATATATGTATACAGTATGTATACAGTCAACTCGGAGCTTAGACGAGTTCTGTTAGCATGATTTCGATTTTACAAGAATTCAAATTCATTGAGATATATACTGTTAACACGAAATGTCGGATGTTACGCGAGTTGGATTTCCTGCCCAAGAGCGGGAGCGCAGGGGCCTGAGAGACACTGATTTCCGCGCTCTCGCTGTTTACCTCTTGTTGGTCTCAGTGTGAAACTAGCCCTCACTGTGTGTGTAAGCGGAGAGCATTAACATATTTCAACACAGCATTTGTACAACACAAAATTCTGTACTATAGCACCCAAATGTCCTGTTGCCCTCAAAGGAGAGTGAAGCAAAGAGGTCAAGGAAACTTTTCACTCTAAAAAAAAAAAAGTTAGAAGTGTTGGATCTCTATGATCATAGAGAAAACACTTCAGTCATAGGTTACGCCATGCAAATGAATGAAAGCAGCCCGTTGTGGACCATCAGGGCAAATGCTGACAAGATCAGAGCCAGTTCTGTTGCTGGTACATCAGCCTCCTCTTCACAGTGTTTCCGAGCAAGATTTATGGATATGGAGAGAATGGAGAAGTTATTGGTGCAATGGATACAACACCAAAACCAGAACAATGTCCCTATCACCATGGCCATTATACAGTCCAAAACTTTAAGTACAGTATCTACAAAGATCTGCTAGACAAGAATGAGAAGGACACAGACAAGACCTTCAATGGAAATTCTGGATGGTTCTCCAGGTTCGAGAATCAATATGGCTTTCAAAATCTCGTGATGACTGAGGAACAAAACCCTGAAATAGACAGGCTTTCCCAATGTCCATGAGAGTTAACCTCCTATTAACATTATTTCTTATAAATAAATTATGTTTCGTTAACACAACATCTTCAGGAACACAACTCTAGTGTTAACAGGGAGTTGACTTTATTTATTTATTTATTTATTTATATATATATATATATATATATATATATATATATATATATATATATATATATATATATATATATATATATATATATATATATATATATATGTGTGTGTGTGTGTGTATGTGTGTGTGTGTGTGTATGTGTGTATCATTAATGGGCTGGAGATCTACCACACCAATGAGTCAAACTTCACTCCTACAGACTTGGCCTAAAAAAATTCAGATTATATATATATATATATATATATATATATATATATATATATATATATATATATATATATATATATATATATATATATATATATATATATATACACACACACACATATATATATATATATATATATATATATATATATATATATATATATATATATATATATATATATATATATATATATATATATATATATATATATATATATATACGGATTTTGAACAAAGTGAAAAATCTATTTTTGGGTGAGAGTGCCATGTCGTCTTGATGGAAGGTTCCTTTAGGTAGTTTTCTAAGGGATATTTCCTACAGTGCTACTCCCAGAGAATTAAACCGAAGGTCTCCAGGATTCTAACTCCTGGCGCGAGTATCCAATAAAGGATATCGCATAATATCAGGGGACGTATTCTAGATACGACACAGCGCAATCTTCACCCCGAATATATTTAACTCTTTGATGTAAGGGGGAAGAGTGGCAAAAGGGGGTGCCGCTCTAGGTACCCGGTGGACCTCCATCCCTGCTACTACCATGATGCCATTCCTTTTCTTGTCGTTAAACAGAAATGACCGCAGATAAAGTAATTTTGGGAGGGGTCAGCAAAAGGGTGGCTCCATCAGCACGACATGGCACTCTCACCCAAAAATAGATTTTTCACTTTACTCAAAATCCATTTTTTGGGCTTAAGCCATGTTGTCCTGATGGAAGCATACCAGAGAATTATCTCGAAATTACTATTAGCTGTTTGTTTGTGTATGTGACTTCCACCTTGAATAGATTTCCTTATCTGGTCTACTAGACCTGTATGTGAAATTCCATAGATCTGTCATTTCCACTAAGCCTGGAGCTGGTTTAGTGCTTCCTGCCCCCAGCAGGGATAAATGTCAAAATCGACGATAAGGATTCAAGGTTTGTATTTCTGTAGGAACAAAAAGCATAAAATTTGGAGCTTACCTTTTTACTTACCATGAGAATGTAAGATTCGTTCTTTCGGAAATCGTTGGCTTGATTTCAAGTTATAAGCCATATATATGGGTTAAACAAAACTCTAGTATACTGTATTTTATTAGTCTATAACTGAGGCAGCAGTAATAAGATGCAAATAAATTTTTGTATTTTATTTTGCAACTAATTTATCAGAAGTAGTTACAACAGAGTATGAATCTGATCCAGCATTACAACACATCAAGGTCCATATTTTCTCATGTAGAAAAAATAAATATAAATACATTATCGGAATAATGCCATTCAATGGAGATGTGAAACTAAATCTATCTGACATGTTCAGATGTTCGGAAATGCATAAACAGTGACGCAAACGTTCACCGGCACTGGTGCATTGGTCAGATATGCACCTATATGGAACAGTATGTTAATCATCGCTGTGATTTGCACAAGAGGGTAGGTATACCGATGTGCCCGATGCACTGTAAAGTCCCAAAACTGGCCACTGTTCATTGCAGCACTAGACGACAGGCTTAATGACACTACCCACCGCCACCACAAAATGTTTTATTTCATGTACTTGCTTCTCGTAAGGTTTGTAGAAGACCCTGGATGATCTCCACCCAGTGTATGAGCGGAGTCTTACAAAGTCCATAGGTTGAAAGAAATTTAACGAAGAAGCAACTTTCCTTGGATCGTGACCTGCGGGTGTACTGTCAGGATCTGCTTTGCGAATAAAGTAGGTGAGCTTCACTCTCAGTTGTTTTAAAGATATTGATCCTGAGGTTTCGCCTCTGAAGAGCTGTCCTTCCTTGAAGGCTGAAGTTCTTCAAAGATAGACCCTAAGACACTACTGGGCACAGAGAGGTATCTCCTTCAGTGGGCAGATTCTCCAAGGACCCCCACCTCTTGGTGGGTAGCTCATTCTTGGCAAGAAAGGCAGGCTCAGGAAAAAGGTTCAGTTCTCCTGAGTCTAGGAACTGAATGTGGCCTTTGTTTCTGGATTAGGCCACTATTTCACTAACTCTAGCCCCTGAGGCTATTGCAAACAGAAAAATTACTTTCTGTGTTAAATCCTTTGGAGTACAATCCTCATTGTTTAGGTTCGAAGCATAGTGCAAGACTTTGTCCAAAGACCACGTGATAGGCTTTGGAGGGGTTGCTGGCTTGAGTCTAGCGCATGCTTTTGGGATCTTAAAGATTTCACTGGAGAGGTCCACCTCAAAAGCGTACAGAAGTGGTCTAGCCAAGGCCGATTTACACGAGGTAATTGTAGTAGAGGCCAGGCCTTGTTCGGGTAGGTATATGAAGAATGAGAGACAGAAATCTATCGATATCTCTGTCGGTTTCCTTGTTTTCACAAAGGAAACCCATTTCTTCCATGACAATTCATATTGTCTACTAGTCGAACTTGACTTGTACTCTTTGATGAAGTCAACTTTATCCTTCATGATTCCAAACTTTTTGTTCGCTGCTAGGGCAAGAAAATCATGAGAGGTAGGTAGTTGGTTCTCGAGGATGAAGCGTAGAAAGTCGACTTCTGGACCAGTTGAGAGAGTACTGGATACGGCAGAGGAAACAGCTTCAGTTTCAGCTCTAGGACTAGAGGGAACCAATTGCTTTTGGGCCACTTGGGGGCCACTACTGCTGCTGTCCCTCTGAAGGATCTTAGCTTGTCGAGGACTCATAGCAGGAGATTGGTTGGTGGAAACAGGTAAATGCGATTCCACCTGTTCCAGTTGAGGGACACGGCGTCCATCGCCTCTGCTTGAGGGTCCATATAAGGGACTATGTAACGAGGTAGTTTCTTGTTGTCGCTCATTGCAAAGAGGTCGATCTGCAGTTCCGGGACTTTTCACGAGATGAAGGAGAATGAGTATGTGTCTGGGGACCATTCTGTCTCTATGGGCTTTCGCCTGGGTAGAGCGTCCGCCGTCACATTGCGGAACCCTTGTCGGTGAACTGCCAATAGATGCCATCCCTTCCGCCTTGCCAGGTAGAAGATGGCTAATATCACATGGTTGATGTGGGATGATCTCGAGCCTTGTCGATTTAGACACTTTACTATCACCTCGTTGTCCAGGACCAATCTGATGTGGATTGTTCTGCGAGGGGATAGTTTCTTCAACATAAGCAAAACTGCAATAGCTTCCAAAATGTTGATATGAAAGGTTTTGAACTGGTGCGACCAATTCCCTTGCACTTTTCTCTCGTGAGAATGGCCTCCCCATCCTTCCTAGGAGGCATCCGTGTGTATCACCACTGATGGTAGTGGTGGTTGCAGGGGAATTGTCCGTGCTAGGCTCTTGGCTGTTGACCACGGCCTTAACTGCATGCGCGACAAGGTCATGTCAAACTTAGTTGATCTCTTCGAGCGTTTGATGCATATTTCCTCCAGACTCGTGAGCATCTTTCAGAGGTGCTTTTAGCACCAGGTCTGTCACTGCTGCAAACTGGAGAGAGCCCAATACTCTTTCCTGTTGGCATCTTGAAATCCTCTTGTGACGGATTAGTCTCCTGACAGATTCCGCTATTTCTCTCCTCTTCTTGGATGGAATGGAGAGGTGGTGTAACATTAAGTCCCATTGGATTCCTAGTCACTGGAACAGTTGAGCTGGAGAGAGGCGAGACTTCTTGCGACTGATCTTGAACCTCGGGTGTTCCAGGTACTGGATCACCTTTTTGGCTGCTTGCAGACAAGTAGTCTTGGATGCTGCCCATACCAGCCAATTGTCTAGATATGCTACCATTTGAACTCCTTCGGAGCGTAGCTGTTGGACGATTGTGTTTGCTAGCTTCGTGAATATCCTTGGGGCTGTGTTCAGTCCGAAGGGCATTGCTCTGAAGAAAAACTTCTTCTGTAGTTTGAATCCTAGGTAGGAGGAGAAAGGGCGACTCATTGGAACATGCCAGTAAGCCTCTGCTAGATCTATTGAGACCGTGTACAGTACGCCCCTTTTTGGCAGAAGGGTCTTTATGTGTTACAAAGTAAGCATCCGAAACTTGTTCTCGAAGAACTTGTTGAGTGGAGACAAGTCTAGAATGACTCTGAGTTTGTCTGAGTCTTTCTTGGGAACACCAAACAGCCTTCCTTGGAACTTGATGGACTTCGCTTTCCTTATTACTTTCTTGTTTAAGATTTCTGAGTTATATTCTTCTAACAAGGGTGTGGAGTGTTTGAAGAATTCTGGAAAACGGGGTGGAGTTCTGCTCCATTTCCACGCGAGTCCATTCGTGATTAGGCTGTGAGCCCAGGGATTGAAGGTCCAGCGATCCCGAAAGTGATGCAGTCTGCCCCTACCTGGAACCCCTCATTGCTCGGAGGGTCCTGCGGATTTGTTTCCGCAACCACGTCCTACTCGGGCCCGAGAAGAGTTACCTCCGGGAGAACTTCTCTTAGGGCCTTTACCCTTTACCTTTCTGACTAGGGCAAAAGGAAGTCGACTGCCTCTCAAAGTTAGGGTTGAACACTGGCAACTGGGCTACCAGTTGTTGAGGAACCATCTGGAAGGTGGTCTGAGGCATCGTGGTCATAGCCACGGCAGAAAGTTGTGCAAGTCTGCGTGGTCTCCTTGCCTTTTAATTCTTGAGCTGGGAACTTCTGTCCGAGGAAGATTTCCTCTTTGAGTTCATGCACCACTTTTGGAGAAAGTTCCTGTTCTCTGTGGCTGCTCTGGCAATGATCTCTTTGACCAGTTCCTGTGGGAAAAGGTCTTTACCCCAGATCCTTGAGGTAATCAGCTTCCTTGGTTCGTGTCTGATGGTCGCTAAGGCTAAAACGAACTCTCTGCAGGTTCTCCTCGCTCTGAGGAGAGCATATAAGTCTTTTTCAAGGGTACCCATGTGAGACTTAGCCAGGAAGATGTACATTTCTGGGGCGTTATGTTGACCTGCACTCATTTCCAGGCAGTTAAGATGAGAAAGGGAGGCTGCAAGTCTCTCCTTCAACTCCTGTTCCCTCCTCAGAAGATGGTATGGCAACTTTGGAAGGTTCTCATTGAACTGTTGACCTGCTATCTCTGGATCCAACTTAGAGACGGAGAAGGTTAGGTGGACATCCTTCCACATCTCCTCGCAGGTAGGCTAGAATGGTTTGCATTCCTCTAGGGTTGGGCAGGGTTTGCCCTCGTCGACTGCCTTGACGGCAAAGTCTAGTGTTTTCTCCGAAAAGGGGAAAGAGATGGAGGAAGGGGCAAGAAAGGTAGGATGTTTCTTGCTCAGTGCTGAGGCTTTCAGGAGGATGGCTTGCGCCTTGTCATGTTCGAAGGCAATGACCTCTTTGGGTACCGTTTCCTGTCGGGCTGCATGTTCATCACACAGTCTTATGTAACCGTCTGGGTAGGCCAAAAAGTTAGGCCAGAACTTAAGGTCTTCACTCAGCTTGGCCCCCAACTTCTCCGAGACGAACACTTTCCATTCATCATGGGCATATGCTCTGCATACCTCCAGGGATTGGTTTCAGAGCAGTGAGGAAGATCCAACACTCTAAGAGGCTTCTTAGTGGTGCCCTTGGTGGATCCGGGGCGGTCCGACCTCTCTTGCAACAGTATCTGCTGTTGCCTGAGTGCTTCCTGCATCATCTCTTGTTCCTTTTGGAACAATTCCATCATCCGTTGAATCGAAGTAAGGATCTCTTCGTTCTTGTTGACCTATGCAACTGGTTGTGGAGTTGGGGAGGATGGCTTGCGCCTTGTCATGTTTGAAGACAATGACCTCTTTGGGTACCGTTTCCTGTCGGGCTGCATGTTCATCACACAGTCTTACGTAACCGTCTGGGTAGGCCAAAAAGTTAGGCCAGAACTTAAGGTCTTCACTCAGCTTGGCCCCCAACTTCTCCGAGACGAACACTTTCCATTCATCATGGGCATATGCTCCGCATACCTCCAGGGATTGGTTTCAGAGCAGTGAGGGAGATCCAACACTCTAAGGGTCTTCTTAGTGGTGCCCTTGGTGGATCCGGCGCGGTCCGCCCTTTCTTGCAACAGTATCTGCTGTTGCCTGAGTGATTCCTGCATCATCTCTTGTTCCTTTTGGAACAATTCCATCATCCGTTGAATCGAAGTAAGGATCTCTTCGTTCTTGTTGACCTGTGCAACTGGTTGTGGAGTTGGGGCCGAGGAAGTTGACGGCATAGGTTGGTATGCCGTCACAGCGAACTGATTGTCTTCAGTTGCCGTTGATACGGATCCTTCTTCCTCCGCTTGTAGATGTTCCACGTTTTCTTCAGGACCTCCTTGCTGTAGGTTCTGCTCAGTGTCAGTGGACACTTCTGACATCCTCTCTTGGTGGATGTCCATGCCTTCCAGTGCCTTGTTTATGTCCGCACCGAGCTTCAGTTGTATGAGGGGAGACTGGACCTGTTCCTGGGGCACTACCGCGTTTGGCAGAGCCTTGAGGAACAGTAGGCACCTTAATGAGTCATTGGGTAAGTAAAGTCCTGAAGAGTTCTTCTGGAACCCTCTTACCCATTTGCGAAGGGTCTCCCTCGCTGTACAGTATCCCTAGTCTCTATGGTGACTAGGGGGGCTTCTCCAAAGCCGTTGGCCAGCAGGGTTGAGCAGGTGGGGCACCCCTTCGAGTCCCAATATTTGAGGACTCCCGACACGATGCAGCAGGGGGCATGAGTCCTGCACTTCGTGTGGCCACAAAAGTCTTTGCCGTTGTGGTTGCAGAAAAAAGCTGCACACTTCTCCATCAGTTCCTCCTATAAAGGAAAAAGGGCCCAATGAGTATTGATATTTTTTATATCAGTGATATAAAAGCATACAATTTTTATTAAGAATAGTACTGTAATCACTATTGTTTATGGTAGCTTAGGATAGCAAGCTTGAAAGGAAGTAGAAAACATACATATCTGTGTCTCTTCTCCCAGACTATTGCTGTGACCTTCGTCATTATTAATATTTAGTTTCCCTGATAGGGAGAATACAAGGTAGAAAAACTCTAGGAACTAGAGTTAGAGTTAGTAAATGTCTTATACTAACATTATCCCCCTGTAGTATATATTAATACTGATCGGGTGTTTTAGGGTCCCGATGATCAAGGAAAACCATCTGGGTGTTGAGGGAGTACTAAGGCCTCAACATAATATCGTGGTCCCAACAATTGTCTGCGATAGGAAACACAGAGTATGTTGGAAAACATGTGTACTACTGTATAGTTGTATACAGTAGTTTTGCCGGCAGCACTGCCAGTGTTAGGTTAGAGAGAAAAAGCATTAAGGAAGGAGTTTCCTATTAATATGAATAAACATAACAGTTGGAAGTGTAGGAGGACTATCAGACCACCTACTCTCTCCTTGCCAGAATGAAAGTTCCAATGGAAGGGGAAAGAATCTGTCAGATTCTGGCTTCCACCCATCCATAAAAGGCCTGTCACCGGCTATGACGTGGGCGGCAATGAATGTGGATGGCAGCTAAAGGGAGAGCTGAGGACTTCCCAAAGTATGTTAGGTTTCCCACCGGCAGCCGTCAGGAGCCGTCTCAATCTTTCCCCCAATATTATTCACTTCCTGTGAAGGAAGGGAGTAAAGGGGAAGGTGGCAGAGACGGCTGAACTAAATGCTACCGGCAGGGTACCAGCCGGTAACGCAGTCACCCTAGCAAGCCGGGATGACTGTCAGAGTACCGGTAAAGGAATTTTGTGACGGCTATGACATCACTAAAGGACAGAAGGGGAAGGGTAAAGGGCCTTATAGTTCATTGATGAGAGGTGGCGGCATGTATGCTGCCTTCCTCAAACAGTGAACTGAGGAAGCATGGCTTCTTGTGCTGACAACATCGTCAACGGCAAGACAAGGGCACCCTGAGTTAGTCACTATCTAAATCAAAGCCGGAGCCAGCAAGAACTTTGTTCTACTCGACGGCAATGAAGAGGTAGTGGTTGCCGCCTATAGCGGCGGCAGCCATCGGGGAGGGAGGCAGGGTTTAGCCTCTTCTCTCTGAGAGAGAGTGAATATCGTAACTTATCTA
>NC_090768.1:47836686-47921686 GCF_036898095.1 Palaemon carinicauda
TTGAAAGCACGTGGGTTTTCCAAGTGGTACACCAGCAGTGGCTTGACCTTACAGTCACTGCTAGCATTGGCACACAAGGCTAGAGTTAACCAGTCCTTCATGGGTTTATGGCCCGGTAGTCTCATCTCCTCTGCCGTGATAAAAGTCCTAATGGGCATCTTCTGGAAAAGGCCAGTTTCATTGCAGTTGAAGACTTGTTGGGAGATGAAGCCATGTTGGGCAATAACCGAGGCAAAGGTTTCGACAAAGTCCGTCATGGCTTTCATGTCGGAACTTGCTGCTTCCCCATGCCTCACAACCGAGTGTATCCCAGTCCTTTTCTTAAAATTATCCAGCAAGCCATGACTGGCTTTGAAGGTTTCCACCGGCGTCGAAGTCTCCCCTTTCTCGGCTGCTTGCTCCCCTTTCAAGTCCTCGTAGATTCGACAAGCCTTCTCGCATATGATAAGTCTCGGTCACGTTATCTCCCGACAACTGTTTCTCCTTCATCCAAATGTACAGAAACCTCTCCATCTCGTCGTGAATATCACTACGGAGCTTGGAAAGGATGGTTACTCGTTTGGAAAGGTTGGTGTTCTTTATAGCCTCCTTCTACTTGAGGATTGTACATATAGTTGATGTACTCCTCTCGTAATGGCGCGCCAGCTCAGTCACTCTTACGCCACTCTCATGTTTTGCGATTATTTCATGCTTCCTCTCCATTGTCATCATATGCTTTTTCTTCTCACTACCCTTGTTTGTACTCGCTTTTTTTGGACCCATTGCTTACTCACTTAATTCTGCACTGATTCACGCAAAAAAACACGTAAAGAAAAGCAAACAATACAGACGATGCTCGGTGATAACTTTACGCGATGGAGATCTGACGGGAAAGACCGAGAGATGCTGTCCTCGTGATCAGCCTCTCGCACACGCGGCCACCTGGAAGCTGCATAGGGAACTACTGTACCTCGTATCTCAAATTTTTCCTCGTATCTCAAAATAGAAATTTGCTAAGAACTCTCCTCGTATCTCAATTTTCTCGTATGTTGGGTCGCTCGTATCTCAAAGCATTACTGTAATTCGTTCTACAGCCCAAAAACCTATGATAACTCCTTAATAAATTACTGGACATAATTACACATAACAACAATACAATTGCATTATATAAGATATGTAAAAAAGAGACAGGCCAACGCAGGTGTAGGATTTGCTACGCAGGAGACGGACGGTCGGTGAGGAGGTAGAGATGATGACTGCGATAACATACCGTAACTTACTCTAACTTACACTACGTGAACTTCAAGCTAACTTAGCTTATTTTTTTTAATTTTATATTTTATATTTTTTTCTTTTTTATTTTTAATTTTCATCACTTTCACTCAATTCAATCTTAGTTTTCTTTGCTTCACTTTGATCCCCTTCGATGGTTTGACTGTTTTACTGGCTTCCTTCTGCTTGACGATCGTCGAGATCATATGCATATTTCGGCCATATTGTTTAGCCAGATCACTCACATGCACAACGCGCTCGTGTTTTTCTATAATTTCTTGCTTCAATTCTAATGAAAGCATTGTCTTCTTCCTTTTCTCACCACTACTAATACCTGTACCAAAACTAAGCTTTCTAGGACCCATGATTATATGTAAAATTAAAAATAAAACGTGAGAAAAGAAAGATAATAAGCACTGTTAATAGCAGACATAACAGACGACAATCACACGATGCGCACGAGAATATTGAACTGCCCGACTCTACGCTCAATGGTGTCCCTCCGACATGATGCTGCCATCTACCGGTGTAAACAAGATCTACGTCGGATGTTGGAGCATGACTTCAGGTGTCGAGACGAAAATTTGATCGAACTTTACTTCGGATGTTGGAACAATCGTATGTAAAGGCAATCGTTTGTAGAGGTTCCACTTTACATATATATACTGTATATATATATATATATATATACTGTACATATATATATATATATATATATATATATATATATATATATATATATATATATATATATATATATATATATATATATATATATATATATATATATATATATATATATATATATATATATATATATATATATATATATATATATATATATATATATATATATATATATATATATATATATATATATATATATATATATATATATATATATATATATATATATATATATATATATAACAGTGGAACCTCTACATACGATCTTAATTCGTTCCGGGAACTGCTTCGTATGTAAAAACAATCGTATGTTGGGGCAAATATTCAGCAAATATTCTCAAACGAATACACTGTAATTTTTGGGCTCAAGCCATGTCATCCTGATGGACAAGGCACGGGCTCTCTTGTCAAGCAGCCTAAAGAAGGTAGGCTACACGAACTCTAAGGTGTCTGGCCTGAGCAAGAAACATCCTACCTTTCTTGCTCCAGCTTCAATAGCCTTCCCCTTTACATCAAAGGCTTTTAAAGCCATTGCCAAGGCAGTAGAGGCAGGCAAACCTTGTCCTACACTGGAAGAGTGTAGACCCATGTCGTTAGCCCTGCCCATGGAGGATAAGAAGTGGAAAGAAGTCCAACTAACCTTCTCGGAAGGGAAGCTTGATGCAGATATCGCTGGACGTCAGTTCAACGAGAATCTCCCAAAGCTGTCAGACTTTCTCTTGCGTAGGGAGCAAGAGACGAAGGAGAGACCAGCGGCATCCCTATCCCTACAGAACTGTATGGAGATGTGCGCAGGCTTAAAGAGCACCCCAGACATGAACATGGTCATGGACAAAATGCACATGGCCACCTTAGTAAAGGATCTGTACAGCTTTATGAAAGCCAGGAGAGCATGCAGGTGTTTGCTACAACAACTGTGAAACACGAATAAAGTAGGTGAGCTTTGCCCTCAGTTGTTTTAGGGATAAGTCTGATCCTGAAGTTTCTGCTTTAAAGAGCTGTCCTCCCCTGAACTCTTCGAAGATAGACCTTTAGACATTCTACTGGACAGAGAGACATCTTCCTTCAGAGGGCAGATTTTCAAGGGACCCAATCTCTTAGTGGGTAGCTCGTTTTTGGCGAGAAAGGTTGGATCAGGAAAGAGATTCAGTTCTCCCACTTCTGTGAACTGAATATGGCCCTCGTTTCTGGATAGGGCCACTATTTCACTAACTCTAGCCCCTGAGGCTATAGCGAACAGGAAAATAACTTTTTGAGTTACTGTAGATCCTTGAGAGAGCAATCTTCATTGTTCACTGTTGAAGCATAATGTAGGACCTTGTCCAAGGACCATGAAATGGGCTTCAGAGGAGCTGCAGGCTTGAGTCCAGCACATGCCTTTGGGATCTTGTTAAAGATTTCGTTCGACAGGTCTATTTGGAAGGCGTATAGAAGAGGTCTAATCAGAACCGACTTACATGTAGTTATCGTGTTGGCTGCCAGGCCTTGTTCATGACGGTGGATAAAGAAGGATAGACAAAAGTTTATTGAGATTTCTTTCGGTCCTTTTGCTTTGATGAAAGCAACCAACTTTTTCCAAGATGATTCATATTGTCTTCTGGTTGACTTGGACTTGTATTCTACTAAGAAGTCTATACTGCCTTTTGAGATCCCAAACCTTTTCTTAACCGCTAGGGCGAGAAAATCATGAGATGAAGGCTTTGGGTTTTCTGTGATATAGCGAAGACAGCCGACTTCTGAACCCATTGAGATAGTGCTGGGTTCGGTAGAGGGACCAGCCTCAGCTTCAGTTCTATTATCAGAGGGAACCAGTTGCTCTTGGGCCATTGGGAGCCACTAGAGCTGCCGTTCCTCGGAAGGATCTCAGCCTGTTGAGGACCTTCGGTAGGAGATTGGTCGGAGGGAACATCTGTTCCAATCGAGGGACATGGCGTCCGTCGCCTCTTCTAGAGGGTCCTCGTATGGGGCTACATATCGAGGTAGTTTCTTGTTATCGCTTGTCGTGAAGAGGTCGATCTGCAGTTCCGGGACTTGTTGTAAGATGAAGGAGAATGAGTCTGCGTATAGGGACCATTCTGACTCTATCGGCTTGAGCCTGGATAGAGCGTCCGCCGCCACATTGCGGAACGCTTGAAGGTGAACTGCTGATAGGTGGCATCTCTTCTTTTCCGCCAGATGGAAGATGGCTAATATCACATAGTTGATATGGGGCGATCTTGAGCCTTGTCGGTTCAGACATCTCATTATCACTTCGCTGTCCATGATCAGCCTGACGTGGGCTGATCTGCGAGGAGAGAGTTTTTTCAACATCAAAAGGACTGCCAAAGCCTCAAAAATGTTGATGTGAAAGGTCTTGAACAGAGAAGACCAAGTCCCTTGGACTTTAATTTGATGGGAGTCCTCTTTAGGTTCTTGGCCTTCGACCATGGCTTGATAAGTGATCGTAGTAAGGTCGGTATTGGTCTTTTTTTTATCTCCTCGAGCGTTTGATGCGTATCTTCTCCAGACTCCTGACGCATATTTCAGCTGTGCTCTTAGCACTGGATCTGTCACTGCTGCGAACTGGAGAGAGCCCAGTACTCTTTCCTGTTGGCATCTTGAGATCCTGTCGGATTTCAGTAGTCTCTTGACAGATCCTACAATCTTCTCTTCCCTGGGGGAATGGAGAGGCAGTGTGACTTCAAGTTCCAATGGTTTCCCAGCCATTGAAACTCCTGAGCTGGAGAAAGTCGAGACTTCTTGAGGTTGATCTTGAATCCCAGATGTTCCAGGAACTGGATCACCGTCTTGGATGCTTGCAGACAATCCGTCCTGGATGCTGCCCACACCAGCCAGTCATCACGCCTTCTAGGCGTAGTCGTTGAACGATTGCGTCTGCAAGTTTCGTGAAGATCCTTGGGGCTATGTTTAGTCCGAACGGCATGGCTCTGAAGACATACTTTTTCTTCTGTAGCATGAATCCTATGTAGGAGGAGAGGGGGCAGTTGACTGGAATATGCCAGTAAGCATCTGCCAGGTGTATTGAGACAGTGTACTCCCCTTTTGGTAACACCGTCCTTATGTGCTGAAGGGTTAAGATCCTGAACTTGCTGTTTTCTATGAACTTGTTGAGTGGCGACAAGTCTAGAATGACTCTGAGTTTGTCTGAGTCCTTCTTGGGTAGACAAAACAGCCTTCCCTGGAATTTAATGGACTTTGCCTTCCTTATTACCCATTTGCACAATAGTTCTAGGGTATATTCTTCCAGTGAGGGGGTGGAGTGGTGGACGAATTGAGGAAATGATGGTGGAGCCTTGCTCCAGCTCCATCCAAGTCCGTTCTTGATTAGGCTGTGGGCCCAAGGATCGAAGGTCCAACGATCCTGAAATTGTTGTAGTCTCCCTCCTACCTGAAGCATTTCATTGCTTCGGTTGTCCGGAAGATTTACCTCCCTGACTGCGTCCTCCCTTACCTCGTGAGGGGTGTTTTGAGGAGCCCCGTCTGGAGCCTCTACCTATGAGACGAAAGGTAGTGGTCTGCCTCTCAAACCCAGGGTTGAATGCTGGTGATTGGGCAACCAACTGTTGAGGCACCATCTGGAAAAAGGTTTGTGGTTGAGCAACCACTTGGGGCATCGCAGTCATGTTGACTGTGGGATGTTGTTGTTGGGCAGGCCGAGAGGGTAGTCTAGGTCTCTTGGTCTTCCTCTTAGGTTGGGGACCCGCATCCAAGGAACACTTTCGTTTGGATGACATGCCCCACTTCTGGAGAAGATTTCTATTCTCCGTGGCGGCCTTGTCAACTACCTCCTCGACCACTTCATTTAAGAAGAGGTCTTAACCCCAGATATTGGAAGCTATCAGCTTCCTGGGTTCGTGTTTCACAGTTGCTGTGGGAGACAGGAACTCTCTGCATGCTCTCCTGGCTTTCATAAAGCCGTATAGGTACTTTACTAAGGTGGCCATGTGCATTTTGGCCATGACCATGTTCATGTCTGGGGTGCTCTTTAAGCCTGCGCACATCTCCATACAGTTCTGTAGGGATAGGGATGCTGCTAGTCTCTCCCTACGCAAGAGGAAGTCTGACAGCTTTGGGAGATTCTTGTTGAACAGACATCCAGCGAAATCTGCATCCAGGTTCCCTACCGAGAAGGTTAGGAGGACTTCTTTCCACTCCTTATCCTCCATGGGCAGGGCTAACGACATGGGTCTACACTCTTCCAGTGTAGGACAAGGTTTGCCTGCCTCTACTGCCTTGGCAATGGCTTTAAAAGCCTTCGATGTAATGGGGAAGGCTATTGAAGCTGGAGCAAGAAAGGTAGGATGTTTCTTGCTCATACCAGACACCTTTGAGTTCGTGTAGCCCACCTTCTTTAGGCTGCTCGACAAGAGAGCCTGTGCCTACGCTTCATCCTCGAGAACCAACAACCTACATCTCAAGATTTTCTCGCCCTAGCGGCGAACAAAAGATTTGGAATCTCGAAGGATAAAGTTGACTTTATTGAAGAGTATAAGTCAAGTTCGACTAGTAGACAATATGAATCGTTATGGAAGAAATGGGTGACCTTTGTAAAATGAAGGGAACCGACAGAAATATCGATAGATTTCTGTCTAGCTTTCTTCATATTCCTACACAAACAAGGCCTGGCTTCCACTACGATTACCTCGTGAAAGTCACCCTTAGCTAGACCACTTCTGTACACTTTTGGAGTGGACCTCTCTAGTAAAATCTTTAATAAGATCCCAAAAGCATGCGCTAGACTCAAGCCAGTAACCCCTCCAAAGCTCATCACGTGGTCTTTGGACAAAGTCTTGCACTCTGCTTCGAACTTAAACAATGAGGATTGTACTCTAAAGGATCTAACACAGAAAGTAATTTTTCTGTTTGCCATAGCCTCAGGGGCTAGACTTAGTGAAATAGTGACCTTATCTAGAAACGAAGGCCATATTCAGTTCCTAGACACAGGAGAACTTAACCTCTTTCCTGATCCTGCCTTTCTTGCCAAGAATGAGCTACCCACCAAGAGGTGGGGTCCTTGGAGAATCTGCCCACTGAAGGAGGATACCTCTCTGAGCCCAGTAGTGTCTTAAGGTCTATCTTCGAAGAACTTCAGACTTCAAGGGAGGACAGCTCTTCAGAGGCGAAACCTCAGGATCAAACCTATCCCTAAGACAACTGAGAGCGAAGCTCACCTACTTTATTCGCAGAGATCCTGACAGTACACCCGCAGGTCACGATCCAAGGAAAGTTGCTTCTTCGTTGAACTTCTTTCAACACATGGACTTTTTAAGACTCCACTCATACAGTGGGTGGAGATCATCCAGGGTCTTTAACAGACACTATGCGAAGCAAGTAAGTGAAATAAAAAATTTTATGGTGGTGGCATGTAGTGTTATAAAACCCGTCATCTAACGCTGCGATGAACAGTGAACGGCTTTGGGACTTTCGAGTGCATTGGGTACAGGGGTACACTTACCCTCGGGAGCAAATTACAACAATGATTAGCACCCTGTTCCATATAGGTGCATATCTGACCAATAACACCAGTGCCGAGTGAACGATTGCGTCACAGTGTTTATGCATTCCCAAAATCTGTACAAGTCAGTCAGATTTGGTTTCACATCTCCATTGAGTGGCATTATTCTGATAATGAAATTACATATTTTTCCTACAAGAGAAAATATGGACCCTGATGTGTTTTCAATGCTGGATCAGATTTATACCCTATTGTACTACATTTGATAATCTAATAGCAAGGTAAAAATACTAAACGTATTAGTGTCTTATTGCTGCTTTCTCAGTTGCAGACAAGTAAAACATGCTAGGGTTTTAATTAAACCCTAGAAGGGCCCAACTTGAAATCAGGATACAGACATCCAAGGTATGTGAAAGGTAATCTTCAAGTTTTACCTTTCGTTCCTACGGAAATTCATACTGTATAAACATATACAGTATATATATATATATATATATATATATATATATATATATATATATATATATATATATATATATATATATATATATATATATACATATATATATATATATATATATATATATATATATATATATATATATATATATATATATACATATATATATATATATATATATAAAAACATATACAGTATATATATATATATATATGTATGTATGTATGTATGTATGTATGTATGTATGTATGTATATATATATATATATATATATATATATATATATATATATATATATATATATATATATATATATATATATATATATATATATATATATATATACATATATATATACATATATATATATATATATATATATATATATATATATATATATATATATATATATATATATATATATATATATATATATATATATATACAGTGATACCTCTACATACGATCTTAATTCGTTCCAGAAACTGCTTCGTATGATCAAATATTCTCATAAGAATACATGGTAATTTATTTAATTCGTTCCTCAGCCTTAAAACCCATAATAAATCCTTAATAAATGGCTACACATAATTACACATTAAATTAATACAATACAGTACCTGTATAATAAATACATACAAACCAAAAAAAAAGAATAATAATAATTAAATAATAAATAAAAAAGGGGTTTTAATGTAACACCTTACCTTAGCGACAGGCCAGCGCAGGTGTAGGGACTGCTAGGCAGAAGGAGATGGAAGATCAGCGAGGAGGTAGGGACGGTGACTTTGTACGATAACATGTACGATAACTTACACTAACTTACACTACTACGTGAACTGTAACTTAACTTAGCTAATTTTTTTTTTTCATTTTTATAATTTTATATTTTTTTTTACATTTTTTCTTTTCCTATATCTAATTTTCATCACTTTCACTCAATTCGGTCTTCCTTTTCTTTGCTTCACTTTCTTTCTTTTCATCATGATGACTAGACCGTTTTAAGGATTTTTTAAAGAAACTATCGAGTGAAAGTTGCTTGGTACGTCTTTTGAGGATTTTTCTAAAATGCGTTAAGCAAACATCATCGAACTGCGCAACAACATGGCAAACCGTAAGTTTCTGTGGGTGATGCTTGTCGATGAAATCAACCACATGTTGATGATATGCCAACATCTGTTTTATTTCCGCCGTACCCAAGATTTGGCCTACCTCCTCGATCTCCTCCGACTCACTCAACTGCGCTTGGAACTCATCATGCTGCATGGCTTGCAGCTCCTCGAGTTCCTCGGTGGTGAGCTCTTCATGATGCTCATCGACGAGTTCGGTGATGTCATCTTCATCCACCTCCAGACCCATGGACTTGCCAAGGGATACAATCTCTTCAACGTCTTCCTCGGCGGAAACCACAGGTTCATTCTCGGGGCCAAAACCTTCGAAATCTCTGGGAGCAACAGCATCAGGCCAAAGCTTCTTCCAAGCGGAATTCAGGGTCCGACGAGTTACTCCCTCCCAAGCCTGATCAATGATCTTTAAGCAGTGCACGATATTAAAGTGGCTCCTCCAAAATTCACGCAATGTCAAGTTGGTGCTTTGCGTGACATTAAAGCACTGCTTAAATAAGTGCTTGGTGTACAGCTTCTTAAAATTAGAGGTGACTTGCTGGTCCATGGGCTGGAGGATAGGGGTGGTATTCGGTGGAAGATACAACACCTTGATGAATTTGTATTCATCGATGATATCATCTTCGAGTCCGGGTGCATTGTCCAAACAAAGCAAGCACTTCAAAGGCAAATTCCTCTCCTGAAGATACTTCTTGACAGCAGGGCCGAAAACTACGTTTACCCATTCCACAAAGATATGCCTAGTAACCCAAGCCTTAGAATTAGAACACCATAGAACATGTAGCAGGACTTTATTAATTCTATGTGCTTTAGATGCCCTAAGGTTTTCGGAATGGTAAACCAATAACGGCTTTATTTTGCAGTTCCCGCTGGCGTTGGCACAAAGCGCAAGAGTCAACCGATCCTTCATTGCCTTATGTCCAGGCATTTTCTTCTCTTCGGCGGTAATGTACGTTCGACTAGGCATCTTTTTCCAAAACAGACCGGTTTCATCACAGTCGAACACCTGCTGCTCTACGTAACCTTCCTCCGCCACGATGCTTTCAAACTTTTTAACAAAGTCTTTAGCAGCCTTGGTGTCCGAACTCGAAGCTTCTCCATGACGAACAACTGAATGAATCCCGGTCCGTTTCCTAAATTTCTTGGACCAACTTTGAGACGCCTTGAATTCCTCCGTCGTAAGATCGACTGAACTCTCCCCCACGTCACCCCGAGAGCGCGCCGCCTTCAAGTCACTGTAGATAGCGCTGGCCTTCTCACAAATGATCGTTTCCGTGATCGTATCGCCAACAATCCCCTTGTCTTTGATCCATATTAACAAAAGTTGTTCCATCTCTTCAAGGGTAGGGCTACGACGTTTGGAAATAATCGTGATCCCCTTCGAAGGTTTCACTGATTTAATGGCTGCCTTCTGTTTTATGATCGTCGAGATTGTAGACATATTCCGGCCATATTATTTAGCCAGATCGCTAACACGTACACCTCGCTCATACTTTTCTATTATTTCTTGCTTTAATTCTAATGAAAGCATAGACTTCCTCCTTTTCTCACCACTACTACTACTTCCTGAACCGAAACTAAGCTTTTTAGGACCCATGATTACGGAACACAGAAAACAACACGTGAAAAAGGAAGATAAAAAACACACAATATATATATATATATATATATATATATATATATATATATATATATATATATATATATATATATATATATATATATATATATATAATTCGTACCAGAATTATCGCAGTCACCATCTCTTCCTCCTCCCCGACCGTCTGTCTCCTACTGCGTAGCAATTCCTACACTTGTGTGTGTGTGTGTTTGTGCATATGCACACGAGTGTGTTTGTATCAATATTTGTTTTAGTTAATAAAGGAATTTAGATTCACTGATATTACTTTCTTAGTTACATTTAATTGTCTTTCAACTCATTGACGCTGTTAAAAATCATATGATCACATTTTTGTTTAATCTCTCTCTCTCTCTCTCTCTCTCTCTCTCTCTCTCTCTCTCTCTCTCTCTCTCTCTCTCTCTCTCTCTCTCTCTCTCTCTCTCTCTCGGGAAAAAATTAATAGACATCTCTAACACTCTAACAGCGAAGAAGAACAAGAGAGAGAGAGAGAGAGAGAGAGAGAGAGAGAGAGAGAGAGAGATTTTATTTACAGTGCATGTTATTGCTATGTTTAGAGAGAAACACAAATAGAGAGAGGATTTTTTTAAATGAGCTTGTTAATGCTATCTTAGTTTTCTTTGCTTCACTTTTTTCTTTCTTTCTGTTCATCACGCTGGCCCTTCTCACAAATGATCGTTGCCAACAATCTCTTTGTCTTTTAACCCTATTGACAAAAGGCGTTCCATCTCTTCCATGGTATTGCTACGACGTCTTGAAATAATGGTGATCCCCTTCGATGGTTTGACTGCTTTAATGGCTGCCTTCTCCTTGATGATCGTCGAGATCGTAGACCTATTTCGGCCATATTGTTTAGCTATATCACTCACATGCACAGCAGAGACCCTTACCCCCTGTCGAGTGTTCTTCAGTCCTCTCTTGGTCTGCCTTCCATAACCCTGCCGGCAAAGGCTGTCGAGGTTGTGGGTGGATGGAAGCCTGAATGTTACATTTCCCCCTTCGATTTGAACCCTCATTCCGGATGGAGGGCAGTAAGGCTGAGCCTTTACATGACCTCTCATCCATGTTTTCTCTCTCTCTAATGACTAGTACCCTGAGTCCCAAGTGCCGGCAGCCATGAAGGCTGCCGGCAGCTATGCTGGCTGCCGACAGCCGGCCGAAAGGCTGTCTGCCAACATATTTCCTACCGCCAGCTGACGGAGGCCACCGACTGTCGGCGGCCCCCGGCGACCGGCGGCCGGCGACCCACAACAGCCAGCGGTCTGCCGCCCATTGCCCCCAGAAGGCAGCACACCTTCTAACTTGTACCCAGGTACTTGCCTACTACTGTATATGACTATACAGTAGACAGTATAATTGCAATATAGATCATACTGCAATCAGAAAACCACAGTATAGTTTATACGGTAGCCCATAATTTTCTAACATACACTGTTTTCATGGGCAGCCTATTGTGAGGCCACTTGCTATAAAGGAAGTGAGTTCTTTCTTTAATTTTCAGTGATCACTATACTAAATCCCCAACATTAAATTCAGGAAGACGGTGTTAAGTTACACCTCTATATATCCTGCCGGATAAAGATCTTCCAATGGTTTTTTCAATCATTAGAAATACCCCAGAATTTAAGTCTGAGGGAGGTCATAGCAATTGGCTGGACAGGGAACACACGTATGTGTCTTTCCTTCTTCCTTTCTAGCTTACCTATCCTAAGCTATATATACATAATATTGTATACTGAATATTGTGAGATAATTCACCGAATACTCATTTTATTTTCCTCTCTTTACAGGAGGACCATCCCAAGTGCGGGAACCATTTCTGCAACGTCCGCAGCAAGAACTTCCGCGGCCATGGACTGTGCAGGACGCACACGCGCTGTACAGCGACGAAGGGAGCTCTGAAATATTGGGACCCCCAGGTATGTGACGTTTGTTCAAACTTGGTTACTGAGGCTTTTGATGACCAAAAGACAACTGAGTCAAGGGATGCAGCAAGAGAGAAGCTGCGAAAATGGGTCAGGGGTTTCCAAAAGAACACCACCGGGCCCTACCTTCCTAATGAAAAGATGAGGGCCTGTTTTTTTCCCAAAGGCATCTTCGGATGCAGTAATCCCACAACCTCAGCCAGAGATCTCCCTCGTCCAGATTCCGGTAGAATCTTATGTATCAGATGCCTAGCAGGACATCCACCTAGAAGACAAGATGTCAGAAGTGTCAGAAGGCACTGAAAGGAGTCTTCTTACAGAAGATCAGGAGTCATTGATGGCTCCCGAGACCGACGAAGAAGGAACCGAAATAGTTTCGGTTTCATCAGCTCCGATCGCAGAGCCCGTCCCCTCGATCTCCTCTGCTTCCCAATTGGCCGACATGAGCCAAACCTTGTCCTCGATACTCTCTATGGTCCAAGACCTAAAGAAGCAGTCGACTGGGAAGGAAGTTGCTCTACGGATGGAGATAAACCAACTCGCAGCTTCTCGTATAGCTCCAAAGAAGCTAAACGTAAAAGATCTTCCCCCTTTCTCGGAATCAACCCATGGAGGCATGCTGAGCACATGCCCATGTCAGGAGGAAAGATCTTCATCTCCGACAAGCCGGGCACAGTCCCAGTCGAAGACGTGGAATTCTGGCCCAGTTAAGGGGCCTACCCAGACTGCTACGTTCGTCTGAGGACGGAACCACCCTCAAAAGAGGAAACAGAGCCAAAAGAGGTCATAATACTTGACCTCCCCAAAGCCCAGGCCTTGTTTTCAAGCACATTGAAGGAGAGGGCCTTCACTAACTCCAAAGTGCCGGCTCTGAGTAAGAAGCACCCATCCCTCGTTGCTTCTTCTTCCCATGCCTTCTCCTTTATGGAAAAAGTGTTTAAGGCAGCCTTGAAGGCAGTCGAGGCAGAAAAACCATGCCCCACACTCGAAGAGTGTAGGCCGTTCTCCCTCGCCCTACCATTGGACGAAGCTGATTGGTTGATTGATTGATTGATTGAAAGTTTTCTGGCATCCTGACATCTAAGGTCATTGACGCCGATACCATTTACTGTATATGAAAATTAAAAGCAAATTCAATTAAAACCATAAAAATTAAGAAGTCATTACAATGGTTAAATAGTTTTCAGAAGACCTGCTTCTGAAATAAATCTAAAAATTCCGCTCGCATAGTAAGACACATCATGTCCAAGAATCTTGGCAAGGATAAACCTGCCATCCTCACCTCGAGCCTCAAACAGATATCTATTTCTTAAGTTAGTAAAATTAGGGCATTCGGTCAACAAATGCCTCACTGTTAAAGGTACTAAGCAGTCCTCGCAATACGGTTGGTGTTGGCCCTTCAGCAGAAACTCGTGTGTCAACCGTGTGTGACCAATACGGAGACGACAAAGAGTCGTCTCCCATTTTCGGGGAATCATGTTATACCTCCAAGGTGATATGATATTTGTTACTTCCCTCATTTTATTGCCATCTTGACTATCCCAGTGCTGTTGCCATTTATCACATACCAATTTCTTGATGTAAGGTAGGAAATCGTTACATGGAATGGGATACCTCCTTGGTAGCAATTCGGATGCCGCATTCTTCGCCAGTAAATCTGCCTTCTCATTCCCAGACACACCTACATGTGCTGGAACCCAACAAAATCGAACAGTTATACCTTTCCGTCCAATAATAAAAAGCCATTCTAAAATCTTTAAAACTAGAGGGTTACTAGAATTAAAAACTTCTAAAGCCTGAAGAACACTCCTTGCATCACTAAAAATTGTAAAATTACCCTCCTTTTCCAAAGCTATTTTCTCAATAGCGGTTAATATGCCATACAGTTCGGCAGTAAATATGGAAGCTGTTAGAGGAAGTGCACCTCTACAGTTAAAATCATTACTATGTACTCCAAATCCAACGCCAGCATCAGATTTGGAGCCATCAGTATATATAAAAGTCGATCCTCTATGTTCTTCAACATGTTCCATAAAAAGAGACCTGGATTCTAAGTCAGTCAAATTCTTTTTAACTCCAATAAAGTATCTACAAAAAGATATGTCAGGTAATTTCCATGGAGGCGTTGATGATACCTTGAATGGAAGCACCTTATTTCTAATTATATCCAGATTGTTTAATAATTGGTTAACCCGAAACCCAAAAGGTTGAGGAGATTTTGGGTGCAACTCAAAGTAGGTTGAGTGCCTTACAAGGCTTGCAGTTTGAAAGGCTGAAGAATTGGGGAGTCTTTGCAATCTAAACCAATACCGAATAATAGAGGACATTCGGTAAAGGTCCAGAGGCAACTCCCCAGCATCAACAAGGAGACTTGTGATAGGGGAGGTTCTAAAGGCTCCTGTGGACAATCTAATGCTAGCATGATGTATTGAATCTAGTATTTTTAACCGGCTTGGGGTTGCTGAGGAGTATATTTCGCATCCATAACTAATTTTGGAAAATATCAAGGCCTTGTATAATTTTAAAATTGTATTGCGGTCTGCCCCCCATGATGTATGGGACAGGACTTTTAAAAGATTCATAGCTTCAACACATTTAGCTTTTAATGTTTTTAAGTGAGAAACCCATGTAAGCCTACAATCAAATATCAACCCTAAAAATTTTGCTTCACTTGCACATGGGATCCGTTGACCTTTGATGTATATACCCGGGTCTGCATGTACTCCCCGTATACGACAGAAATGGACAATTGTAGTTTTACTTGTTGAGAACTTAAATCCATTCATATCGGCCCAATGGATAATTTTATCAATAGAGAGTTGGATTTTTCTCTCAACCATTGCCATTCTGGCTCCAGCAAATGATATGGAGAGATCATCCACAAATAATGTTGCAAGAACATCCCGGGGAATGACTGAGGATATCCCATTAATTGCTAGTGCAAAAAGGGTTACACTCAGCACACTCCCCTGAGGAACTCCTTCTTCCTGGCATTTACTCTGTGATAGAGCTTCCCCAACTCTCACTTGGAAAACTCTATGTGAAAGAAATGACTGGATGAATAGTGGTAGCTCACCTCTCAATCCGCACTCATGGATTCTTTTAAGTATACCGTATCTCCATGTGGTATCATATGCCTTTTCAAGATCAAAAAAAACTGTCACATGGTGCTGTTTGGAAGCAAAGGCTTCACAAATGGAGGACTCAAGTTGTATCAGCACATCAGTCGTTGAGTGCATTTTCCTGAATCCACATTGAATGGGTGATAAAATATTCTTCTTTTCAAGGTACCAAATCAGTCTTGCATTGACCATCTTCTCCATGATTTTACATAAACAAGATGTCAATGCAATAGGTCGGTAGTTTGCTGCTAAAAACTTGTCCTTACCGGGTTTTAAAAAGGCTAAAATAATTGCTAGTTCCCAAACACTTGGATAACTAGTATCATGCCATATTCTATTAAAAATGCTTAAAATAAATAACTTTGTATTAAAAGGTACATGTTTAATCATTGCATATGGAATTCCATCGGGTCCAGGGGCTGTATCGTTACAAGTAGCAAGAGCAGAATCAAATTCTCTTTCAGTAAAAGGAGAATTGTATGACTCTTGCTTTCTTGTTGCGAAGTTTAAAACTTTCTTTTCTTCATTGCTCCTATACTGGTGACCAGGAGCTGCTTGACACTTGCGCGATACATTTGAGAAATGGTCAGCCAGGGCATTGCTAACTTCGGTTGCTCCAGTCATATACTGGCCATTTATCTTTAACACTGGTGGTGGGTTTGGGGTGAATTTGCCTGCTATCTTTTTGACTTTCCTCCACACAGATGATGTTGGTGTTCTACTGTTGATGGAGGAAACAAAGGACATCCAAGACTGGCGCCTAGCTTCTTTCATGGCACGGCGGAACTGTGCTCTACATTTCTTGTATATGACTAAATTCTCCTCATTACGGTGCATGCGCAATCGAGTTAAAGACTTTCTTGTGGCTCTGTGCAGGGCAGTTAGTTCTGACGACCACCAGGGGACTGGTCGTCGTCTGAATATCCCAGTTGTTTTGGGAATGGAATTCACTCCTGCTGTGTGAAGAGTTCCATTAAGTAAGTCTATGGCATCATCAACTCTTTCAAACTGTTCTGCATTTCCTTCAATTTCACTTAACTCCCGAAATCTATTCCAGTCCGCCTTATCAAGATTCCATCGAGGTGATCTTTGTAAAGGTGGACCATTTTTGGTGTTTATAATGATTGGTGCATGATCACTAGTATGCCAATCATCTAATGTTCTCCAATTAAAATCGAGAAGACAGTTAGAGCTTGCAACCGATAAGTCAATGCAGGACAAGGTACCTGTCTGTACATGAAAATGTGTGGGCTCTCCTGTATTGAGGAGTCCGACATCTTCATTCTCCAAAATTGACGATATAATATTACCCCTTGCATTTGCTAAAACATCACCCCATAAAGGATGTCTACTATTAAGGTCTCCTAGTAAGAGAAAGGGTTGTGGGAGTTGTTTAATCACCTCTACTATATTATCATATGAGATGTTATCATTTGGAGGCAAGTAAAGAGAACAGATTGTGTATTTTCTCCCTATATCAATCTGTACAGCCACTGCCTGCAGAGGGGTACAGATAGACAAAGATATTTGGGGAACATCTCGACGAACGTATATAAGACTTCCCCCATGGCTCCCTGCTCGTTGATCATATGGTGTCCTATAGCTAACATACTCTCGAGGACAAGGAGTATTAGCATCGAGCTTGCTTTCTTGTAGACATACTGTTATAGGGGAGTGCTCACGTATGAGGAGCTTAAGTTGTTCATATTTCGCCCTTAAACCCTGGCAATTCCATTGCAGAATGGTGGAAAAAACTATGTTTTATTTTTTGGAAGACACCTTAGATGAAGTCTTCCCATTGGCAATATTTGATCTAACAATGTTTCCCGGAGGTAACTCTAGAGAGGATCTTGATATAGTGGGTTTTGTGTTTCTCTTTTTCTTTGTGTCCTTTTGATCTAATTGTTGAGGAGAATGGTGGACCTCAACTTGAATTTCTGATTGGTTCAATTTACCTTCTAGTTGTTCAGAAACATCAGCAGACAAGATATCATATTTATTGGAAGTCGTGACTTTAATGTTTCTTATGGTAGGAGGAGAGAGGGAGGGAGGTCTCTCTCTTTTTCGATTAAAAGGTTGTGATCTGTCAGGTTTTTGCGACTTCCCCACTACGGGTTCACCAGGTAAATTGGTTTCGAGTGCAACCTCCATCAGATCAGGCAAGGAAACGGCCTGTGAGAGGTTTGTACTATTGTTTAAAATCGGAGTAGTTGGCTTTTGAATAATTTTCTGATCTTTAAGTGTCCGTTTTGATTTTTCCACAATTTCTGGATATAGATTTTCGATGGGACTTTCAACCTCTTTAACTACTTTCATTTGTTTCTTTATCTTAGAAGTAGAGATATAATTTTCGTCTGTGTGGTTTGACAAGTTTTTCTTCAGAACCATTGAAAAAGGTTCCCCTGGTCTTATTTGCTTTTCAAGAGCTCTTTTACGAGCCTCTTTAAAAGTAACCCTTTCCATGGTCCTAATGGCCTGGATTTCTTTTTCAAAAATAAACTTTACACAGCTTTTAGATGTAGCTGGGTGTGCTTCCCCACAATGTATGCAATTAGGGTTTTCTATGCATACTCCATGACTACTTTTTCCACAGTTGGCACAAACAGCTGGCTTATTGTTTAGTTTTTCTTTACATTTCTGGCTTAAATGGCCATACATTTGGCAATGATAACATCGCAATGGTGACGGGATATATGGTTTTACCTTCAAAGATAGCCATCCAGCTTTTATAACATTTGGTAATCGGCATTGATCAAATGTTATAATCAGAGTAGCAAGAGGGATACGTTGTTCTCCAACTCTCTTTCTCATTCTGACTACTTTAACTACTCCTTGACTTCTCAGTTCATCCTCTATTTCTTTCTCCTCTATATCCAACAATTCTGGAGCATATATCACACCTCTACTCTGGTTGAAAGTAGGGTGTGAAACGCATTTTACGCTATGACCATTCAATGTTGTAAGTGTTTTTAACCTTTCACCTTGTAATGGGGAGAGTGTCTCTATCAAGAGACTTCCATTTCCCTGGGGTAAAATTTTTGGCTGCCCTCCACATAAGGTAACTATTTCTCTATTAGCTTTAAAAACATTTATACGCTCATTTCTTCCGTTTTCAAATTCCAAGATAAAAAATTTTTCATAATTCACTACTTCATAGTGACCAGGTAATACTTCTACTTTTCTATATCTTTCTGTACTGTCATAATTTTTCACTCTCTCTCTCTTCTTCTCTAGCATTTTATTATTCACATGACGTGAATAAGGTTCTAACGTTACAATGTTAGAACCCGAGTTGGAGCTGTCTGTGCCGAGGTCCATGTTTGTATTTTCCAGGTCGTCAACAGAGGTGTTGGGTTTTTTTGAAAAAGCAAGCCGGGTTATCCACCTCTTATCGGAGGATGTCAGTCCTCCTATCCCATGTGGCCCAACACGAGAAGAGGCTTCAGCGGGGACCAGTCCTCTATTAGAGAGGGGCTGCCTCTCTTAAGGTGGGCGTACACTGGTCAGTGGGGGTAGTTAGCCCCTCCCACCGTCGACTCCAATGCCTGGCGTCAACCATTACCCGCAAATATGGGTGACTTAAGACCGGATCACTGGAGCCCGACTCTTAACAGACTTGGTCTGCACCCAATGGGGTCTGCCAGAGGGTGATGGCGTCTAAATTGGCACAGGTTGAGATGGAATGCACTCCATCCCACACTCTGCCAAATACAAAGCGGCATCCAAAGTAAAATCGAACATGCCAAAGTCGTCAATAATATCGAGCCCAAAAGGAAGAGATGGGAGGAAAAAAGAAATAATCAAAAGTAAAAGAGAAAGTGCTGACTGATTTAGTTGAATCGACAGCTGGGCACCGAGGTCCAATGGGAAATAGTTCCCACTGTTCATTAGAGCCCAGCTGCTAATCCCTAAGCCCCCCATCCTCGTCAAGGCTTCAGCATCTGGGGGGCGAAGCTGATTGGAATGATGTTCATCAAACCTTCTCAGTTGGGAAGTTGGAGGCCTACATTACCGGACGTCAGTTTGGTGAAGACCTCCCTAAGCTGTTAGACTTTCACCTGCGTTGGGAGAAGGAAATGAAAGAAAGACTTGCCGCCTCAATGTCTCTTCAAAACCGGACTGGAGACGATGGCAAGCGTCTCCTCATCCCCAGATATGTACATGGTCTTTGCCAAGGCTCACCTGGCAACAGTTAAAAAGGACATGTACAACTTTATCAAAGCCAGAAGGGCTTGTAGAGAGTTTGTGTTCGCCTCGGCTGCGGTGAGGCACGAACCAAGGAAGCTGATATCATCCAGCATCTGGGGTAAGGACCTCTTTCCAAGCGAAGTGGTTAAAGAGGTCGTCAACAAAGCCGCCATGGAGAGAATAGAAATCTTCTCCAAAAGTGGGGCTTGTCAATGAAGAGGAAGTCTTCCCAGGATGAGGGTCCCCAACCCAAAAGAAAGACTAAGAGGCCAAGAGCGCCCTCTCGCCAACCTAGACAGCAACACCTTCCCGTGGCCACGGTGTCCCAGATGGTGGCACAACCACCCACCACGTACCAATTGGTACCCCAGCAGCTAGTGGCACAGTCGCCTGTCTTTACCCCGGCCTTCGAAAGGCAATCCACAACCTTTCGGCCGAAATCTAGAGGCTCCTTTCGAGGCTCTTCTAGACGCCCCTCAAGAGGCAAGGGCAACAGGGGTGGACGTGGCCAAAGAGGTAAGCCCTCCGGCCAGCACTCCAAGTGAGATGCTTCCGGTAGGAGGGAGACTTCTCTTTCCGGATCGTTGGACCTTCGATCCCTGGGCCCACAGCCTGATCAAGAATGGACTAGGATGGAGCTGGAACACAACTCCACCAACTTTCCCTCAATTATTCCAACACTCAACCGCCATTCTGGAAGACTATGTCCAGGAACTCTTAGACAAGAGAGTTATAAGGAGAGCAAAGTCCGTAAAGTTCCAAGGAAGGCCGTTTTGTTCCGAAGAAGGACTCGGAAAAATTCAAGGTCATTCTGGCCTTGTCACCACTCAACAAGTTCATAGTGAACCACAAGTTCAGTATGCTCCCCCTTCACCCTACTGCCCAAAGACGCATACACAGTCTCCATAGACATGGCGGACGCATATTAGCATGTTCCAATCAATCGACAAGTTTCCTCCTACCTAAGATTCAAGCTACAGAAGAGACAATACGTCTTCAGAGCCATGCCCTTCGGACTAAACATAGCCCCAAGGATATTCACAAAGCTAACAAACGCAGTCATTCATCAACTACGCCTAAAGGGAGTTCAGGTAATAGCCTACCTGGACGATTGGCTGGTGTGGGCAGCATCCGAAGCAGAATGCATGCAAGCCTCCAAGGAAGTGATCCAGTCCCTGGAACATCTAGGATTCAAGATCAACATGTTAAAGTCTCGAATATCTCCAGCTCAAAAGTTTCAATGGCTCAGCGTTCACTGGAACTTACAGTCACACCGCCTCTCCCTTCCATCATAGAAGAGGAGAGAGATAGCAGGATCTGTCAAGAGACTTCTACAATCCGATCGGATATCAAGACGGCAACAAGAGAGTGTACTGGGCTCCCTCCAGTTCGCCTCAGTGACAGACCCAGTGCTGAGGGCACAATTAAAAGATGCATCAGGAGTCTGGAGAAGATACGCATCAAACGCTCAAAGATATCTGACAAGACCGATACCAACTCATCTGCGATCACTTCTCAAGCCATGGTCGGAGGCCAAGCACCTAAAGAAAAAGGTGCCCATACAGCCACCTCCACCCTCACCAACGGAAAGTCCAAGGAACCTGGTCCTCCCTCTTCATGACCTTCCACATCAACATTCTGGAAGCCATGGCAGTTTTTCTATCTTTAAAGAAACTGAAGCTTCGCTGCTCGATCCACATCAGATTGGTCCTGAACAGCGAAGTGATAATGACATGTCTAAGCCGACAAGGTTCAAGATCGCCCCAAATCAATCAAGTGATGTTGGCCATCTTCCGTCTGGCGGAAAAGAAGAGATGGCACTTATCAGCAGTTCACCTTCAAGGGTTCCGCAACGTGACAGCGGACGCTCTATCCAGGCTCATCCCGAAAGAGTCGGAATGGTCCCTAGACGCAAGATCATTCTCCTTCATCTTACGCAAAGTCCCAGGACTGCAGATAGACCTCTTCGCGACGAGCGACAACAAGAAGCTACCTCGATATGTAGCCCCGTACGAGGATCCTCTAGCGGAAGCAGTGGACATGATGTCCCTAGATTGGAACAGATGGTCCAGGATTTACCTGTTCCCTCCAACCAACCTCCTGTTAAAGGTACTCAACAAACTGAGATCCTTTCGGGGAACAGCAGCGTTAGTGGCTCACAAGTGGCCCAACAGCATCTGGTTCCCTCTAATAACGGAACTGCGACTGAAGCTGGTCCCGTTGCCGGATCCAGTTCTGACTCAAAAAGTGCAGAAGTCGATGTCTCCAATTCATCACAGAAAACCCGTACCTTCATCTCATGATTTTCTCGCCTTAGCAGTCAAGAAAAGGTTCGGGATTTCGAAGGACAGTATAACCTTTTTAGAAGAATATAAGTCGAAATCTACTAGAAGACAATACGAGTCATCCTGGAAGAAATGGGTTGCCTTTGTCAAGGGAAAGAAACCAAAGAAATCTCGACAGATGTCTGTTTATCATTCTTTATTCATCTCCATGAACAAGGTTTAGCAGTCAACACAATTTCTATGTGTAAATCTGCCTTGACTAGACCCTTGCTTTATGCCTTCCAGGTGGACTTCTCTAATGAAATCTTCAATAAGATCCCTAAAGCCTGAACAATGAAGACTGCTCTTTAAAGGATTTGACCCAAAAAGTTATACAGTATTCTTATTTGCACTAGCCTCAGGAGCCAGAGTTAGCAAAATAGTGGCCCTTTCGAGGGATGAGGGCCATATTCAGTTCACTGAGTGTGGAGAACTGAATCTCTTTCCTGATCCATCCTTTCTCGCTAAGAATGAGCTACCCACCAAAAGGTGGGGTCCCTGAAGAATCTGCCCTCTGAAGGAAGATGCATCTCTATGTCCAGTAGAGTGCCTAAAGGTCTATCTTCGTAGAACTTCAGACTTTAGGGGAGGACAGCTTTTTAGGGGAGAAACCTCGGGTTCGACATTGTCTTTGAAACAATTAAAGGCGAAGATCACCTATTTCATTCGCAGAGCGGGTCCAGACAGTACACCCGCAGGTCATGATCCGAGAAAAATTGCTTCGTCTCTGAACTTCTTCCAGAATATGAATTTTGAAAGTCTTCGCTCGTATACTGGATAGAAGTCATCCAGGGTTTTCTTTAAACATTACGCGAAGCAAGTGCAAGAGATCAAGTACTTCGTGGTGGCAGCAGGTAGTGTGCTAAAACCTGCCGCTTGAAAACTGCGAGGAACAGAGCACTAATTGCAACTTTTAGTAAAGGGTGTACATGATCCTTCCCTATGGAGTGACATGTTTAGTGAAGTATCACTGTAGTGACACTATGGACTGTTCCAAATATAAAGGTGAAAGAAGCATAAAAGACTTATACATGTGCCATGCATATAACTACGCAAGTGTTTATAGACTGTAATGACAGAAATAAAAAAACATGAAATATTACCAATATTTCCTTTCAAGGTGGCTTCACATTTCTTTTCAGGTGAAACCAGTATTTCTGATATTACCATTTTTATAATGCTTTCCATTATATTTCCAATTTTCATTTTATATTATATTATAGAATGACAAATTCGTAGATAATTTGTATTTTTCCTAACTATACAAACCTTAGCTATTTAATATGGGTTATTACTTCGGCGGAGCTGAATGACGAGTCATTAGAGTTTTAACGAGGGTTTACTACCCCACCGCTAGTTAGCGGGGAGTAGGGAGGGGTAGCTTGCTAACCCACCCCCCCCACCCCCACACACACACACACCGGTGAATACTTCACTTTGCTTAGAGATAGGACTTCACGGGGATAGGGCTGGCGGGCAAGTTTGATTAAATAGCTAAGGTTTGTATAGTTAGGAAAAATACAAATTATCGACGACTTTGTCATTTGTTCCGTAACTGAAATACAAACCACGCTATTTAATATGGGTGACTCACCACCCCTTAGAAGGGTGGTAAGTCCCTGCCATACTGGCTTTGGCTTTGCCTGGGGACTCCATACTTGAGTGTGTAAGTACTCAGGCAATAAGGGGTCCCTGCACCTCGCCAGCATTGCTGTGCAACTACTGCGGCCTACATAAGCTGTGTGTGAAGGTGAGAAGAGTGACTCGTCCTAGGAAGTTGACCTGGAGTTCTTCAGATGGAAATCTAGGCTAGGACTCTCCCAATACCACCTCGTCAAGGTATGGGGACGTGACAGTATTAATCTTAATACTAGGAACACAGGGAAGCATGGTTTACCTACAGTGGTTTGAGGTCAGCTGTGCAGAGAACCCAGGATGCTGCTTTCTCCAAGGGAGGAGAGGATGAAGAAAAGAATAAGGGCCAGACAAACCTTTTCATTCATGCAGAATAAAACCGGGTAACAATGCCCTCAACCTTCTGCTACCTGTCCATTAAGGAGACTGAGGTTAGACCAGCTGTTGTGCAGCCACCACAGGGCCAATAGAGAATGTATCGAGCCTCCTGTGGGTCACGTCTTGCAGGTAGTGGGCTGTGAAGGTCGTCTGACGCTTCCACACCCCAGCTTGCAGGACCTGCATCACTGAATAGTTCTTTTTGAAGGCCAGGGACGTAGCTATGCCCCTGACATCATGTGCTCTGGGGTGACGTGATGGAGGAGGGTCAGGATTCAAGGCTAGGTGTATTACCTTGCGAATCCAGGCTGAGATGGTATTCCTGGTGATCCTCCGCTTCGTATTCCCAGTGCTCACAAACAAGGCTTGCACTTGGGGACCAACTGCAGCTGTTCTTTAAGATACAACTTCAGACTCCTTACTGGGCACAGTAGGAGATGGTCTGGGCCATCTGTTACAGAACGAAGATTCGAAACCTGGAAAGAGTCGAACCTAGGGTCCAGCACTCCCAGATTTTGAGTCTTGGCAGCAAACTCAGGGACGAACCTGAACGTTACCTCCCCCCATTCCCTTGATTGGGCGATGTCGTATGAGAGACCATGGAGTTCGCTGACTCGTTTGGCTGAGGCCAAAGCTAGCAGGAACACCGTCTTCCAAGTAAGGTGGCGATCTGAAGCCTGGCGTAATGGTTCGTAGGGAGAGACCTGAGAACTCGAACCACGTTCCATAGAGGAGGTCTCACTTCCGACTGAGGGCAGGTAAGCTCATAACTCCGTATGAGTAGAGAAAGTTCCAGCGAGGAAGAAATGTCCACTCCTTTGAGCCTGAAGGCTAGACTTAAGGCTGAGCGATAGCCTTTCACCGACGAGACTGAAAGGTGCATTTCTTCCCGCAAATACACGAAAAACTCCGCTATTGCTGGAATAGTGGCATCGAGTGGAGAGATATCCCTTCCACGACACCAACCACAGAAGACTCGCCACTTCGCCTGGTAGACCCCTGCGGATGACCTGCGCAGGTGTCCAGACATCCTATTTGCAACTTGTTGCGAAAATCCTCTCTCAGCGAGGAGGTGCTGGATAGTCTCCAGGCATGAAGTTGAAGCGAAGCTACAGCTTTGTGGAAGATGTTGGCGTGTGGTTGTTTGAGTAGCTCGTGACGTGGAGGGAGTTCTCTCGGGGGCTCCGTCAGGAGTTGCAGGAGGTCCAAAAACCACTCTGCATGATGCCATAGCGGAGCTATCAGGGTCATCGATAGATTGACCAGTATTCTGGTCTTGTTGAGTACCCTCCTCATCAGACAGAACGGGGGAAAGGCGTAAACGTCGATGTTGTCCCACCGTTGTTGGAAGGCATCTTGCCAGAAAGCTTTGGGGTCCGGGACTGGGGAGCAGTACAGAGGGAGCTTGAAGTTCAGCGCTGTAGCGAACAGATCCACAGTCGGGGAACCCCACAAAGTCAGGACTTTGTTGGCTACTTGACGATCTAAAGACCATTCGGTACTCACTATCTGCGTCGCTCTGCTCAGACTGTCGGCGAGCACATTCCTTTTGCCTGGAATGAAGCGAGCTGAAAGTGTGACCGAGTGGACTTCGGACCATCTCAGTATCTCTAATGCAAGATGGGATAGCTGTTCCGAGAAGGTACCTCCCTGCTTGTTGATATAAGCCACTACTGTGGTATTGTCGCTCATCACTACCACAGAGTGGCCCGCCAGGACCTGATGGAACTTCTGAAGTGCCAGGGATACGGCCTTCATTTCTAGCAGGTTTATGTGGAGGTACCTTACTGATTCTGACCACAGGCCTGAGGTCCTGTGGTTCAGAACGTGGGCCCCCCACCCTATCTTTGATGCGTCCGAAAACAACATCAAATCCGGGGGAAGGACGAGAAGATCCACTCCCTTTCGTAAGTTCTCGTCTGTTCCGCAGGACCCATAGGGATCAGAAAGTCCGGGGAATCGTGTCCTTGATTCCACCAAGACTTGAGTCGCCACTGGAGGGATCTCATTCTGAGGCGACCATTGGGAACCAGACAGGCCAAGGAAGAGAGGTGGCCGAGGAGACGTAACCACGTTTGGGAACCAGACAAGCCAAGGAAGAGAGGTGGCCGAGGAGACGTAACCACTTTGGGGCTGGAAGTTCTTCTCGTTTGAGGAAAGGCCTTGCGACCTCCTTCAGCCTTGCTATCCTGTCGTCTGATGGGAAGGCTTTGTGGAGATTGGTGTCTATGACCATGCCTAGGTATACCAGTTTCTGAGAGGGCTGTAGAGAGGACTTCTCGAAATTCACCATGATCCCCAGATCCTGGCAAAGCTCGAGAAGCCTGTCTCGGTGGCGAAAAAGGGTTGCCTCCGAGTCTGCTAGGATCAGCCAGTCGTCCAGGTAACGGAGGAGACGGATACTGATCCTGTGAGCCCACGATGAAATCAGGGTGAACACTCTGGTGAACACCTGAGGAGCTGTGGAGAGACCGAAGCACAGCACCTTGAACTGGTAGATCTTGTTGTCTAGGCAACATTTTAGGTACTTCCTGGAAGATGGATGGACTGGGATCTGGAAGTACGCGTCGTTCAGGTCAAGTGTACACATGAAGTCTTGCGGTCTCACTGCAAGTATGACCGTGTCTGCCGTCTCCATGCTGAACGGAGTCTGTTTGACAAACCCGTTCAGGGTCGAGAGGTCGATGACTGGTCTCCAGCCTCCAGATGCCTTCTTTAAAAGAAAGAGTTGACTGTAGAATCCTGGGGACCCGTCTGCCACCTCTTGGAGAGCGTCCTTCTTCAACATGGTCTTGACTTCCGCCCGGAGGGCTTGCCCCCTTACCAGTCCCATGGTAAGGGAGCTCAATGACACTGGCCTCGCTGTCAGGGGAGGTAGAGAGGATGTGAACGGGATGCGATAACCCTGAGCGATCCCGGAAATCGTCAAGGTATCTGCCCCGAGTTGCTGCCACCTTGTCGTGCAACTTTGTAGGCATCCCCCACTGGTGGACATGCAGCGGGACTGCCAATCCTAGCGTTTACGTCCTCGGCCGCTCCCTCTAGGATTTTGACCTCCCCTGGAGGACTTCCTGCCCTTCCTGTCCTTGACGGGAAAGGGCTTAGACACCTTTGGCTTCGCTGCTGTAGTCTTTTTCGTATTCTTAGCTGGTCGGGGCTGTTGAGTTGCTGGAGGTTTGTAGGGCCTTGATGTCAGGGCCCTATGGAGGAGGGAGTCTTGGTTGGACTTCCTCCACCTCTCAGCGGCTAGTTCCACGTCCTTAGGCTCGAACAGACTCTTATCGAGCACGGAAGAGTGTCTGAGCCTGCTAACGTCGGAACTGGGGACTTTCTGGTGGAACCTCTCGGCAACTGCGTCTTGACGTTTCAGGATCGTATTGGCCCACAAGCTCGAGACTTGGTGGGCCAGAAACTCGATGGTGCGCGTGCCAGAGAGTAAGAATGTCTCCAGTGCCTTCCTGGTGCTTTCTTTGGACAGGTCCTCAGACCACACCAAGATGCCCAGAGACCCCAGCCAGATGTCAAGCCACAAAGTTGCCTGCATGGCACACTTCACCACCTTCTCCTGGCTTAGGATCTCAGTGGCAGAATACGAAACCTGCCGGTTGGAAAGTCTCTCTAGAGGGACTCCCCAAGTGAGTTCTTCCACAGAATGGTGAATGGGAAGACTCAAACAAGTCTCCTCTAAGATCTCGAAATACCTCCTCTGGTGGACTCGAGGAGGAGGGAGGAGCTTGTTACCGGCGCTGGATCTGTTGGAGGAGGCAAGCTCGGAGAGCTGGCCTTCGACCTTGTCTCTGGCACTCTTCATCCCTTGTGACCAGGGCAAGGCTGCACTGGCCCTAAAGGGCTTCTGGGTGCCGTAGACTCAGTCCAAGACCGTGTCCTTCCCCTCACGAGAAGGAATCTCAGGGTCCGAAAACCCGTTGAGATTTCTCATGAGGGTCAGAACTTGCCAGAACGCATGTTCTGACTCTTGATGCTCTCCTCCCGAAGGGCTAGCAGCAAAGTCTCCAGTCCCCAGTGGCTCTTCCTGGGGGGACACGTGGACATTCTCCGAAGGTCTAGCTGGTTCCTGTCTTATCCTTGCAGAACATTTCGGCAAAGTCTTCGAGTCCTTCGGCTCCCTCCTGCGAGGGATACAGGACTCTAGCAACGATGGATGCAGGCTCTTCTCCAACCCGGCGTGAGGAGACTTCTCAGGGAGAGGCGGAGTTTCCCCCATTGGTGCGATGGGGGGAACGGACCGGCTCGTCCGACTCCCCTGAGGATGGGAAATTCTCGTCCGCAGGGGAGGGAAAGAAAGTCTGGGGAAGAGAAGGAGCCTTGCGCAAGGATTTCCGAGACAGCTTAGCCCTCGGAGAAGTCACCACGAAGGGGACTCCTCTCTTCCTCTTCAGGGGAGATGAGGTAGCCACTGCTTTGTGACCTAGTTCAGAGAACACAGGCTTAAAAGCCTGCATGAGAGCTCTGACTATGGTACCAAACAAGGGCTGTTGGCTGACAGTCACGCTGTCAGACACTCCCTCTGGAGGGAAGGGGATCGAACGATCCCTAGGAGGAGTCGACAAACGAGGGTTCGTCTGAGCTGAAAGAGAGTCCTTAGACCTGTCCGGAAACCTCCCCTCCTCCGGCAAGCGCGCTGTTCTGCACTTGCGAGGGGGGGGAGCGAGAAGAAGATCTGTCCGCCTGAAGCCCCACGAAGTCGCGAGCGGGATCGCGCTGGCGATCGCGGCGTGAATCGCACTGGTAGTCGCGCGATGAGCCCTGCCCTGGATCGCGAGCGGCAGGATCGTGTTATACAGGAACTTCGCGCGTGCGCGCGTGATCGCGAGCAAGGGCGAGGGGGCGCGGACGCACATAGGTGACGGAGAGGGCATGCGGCGCGCAGGAGCTGGAACGTGGGGCGGTGTTGAAGGCAGGATAGGAGCTGGAGCGTGAGCAACCTTCTGCTCGCGTGTGGGCGGGCATGCAGGAACCTGCTGATGAGCCTGTGCGGGCAAAATTATTAGGCGCGCGTGCATGAGAAATATTCCTAGCGCGTGGGTGTGGAGCGCGCGTGTCAGGAAGCACGGGGCGAGCTTGCGTGCTTACGCGCAGGAGAATGATGCGCAGGAGTTGCAGGAACTGCCCTCTGAGGTGAACGAGGGCACGCTGGGCGCACAGGAGATCGTGGGCACGCATCAAGATGCGGGCGTAAGGACGTGTGCTGCTGTGATGGGTGTGCAGGGCGCGCAACCGGAATCGGGCGCACTTGTGTGCGCTGCCGCGATGGGAGCGCAGGGTGCACAACAGGATTTGGGCGCACAGGTGTGGGCTGCTAAGCTGGGCGCGCGTGGCGCGCAACAGGAATCGGGCGCACAGGGGTGCGCAGTTTAGAAGAAGAAGGCAGGGGTACCTGTGAGCGCCCGTGCGCTAACTTGGGTGCCTCCTGTACTGCGGGCTGGACTGTAGGAGAGCGCTGGCGCATTGGTGAGCGCTTGCGCGCTGTGTCAGGAACTGCGGCTGTGCGCTTAATTCCAGAAGAGCGCTGAGGCCCTGGAGAGCGCTGACGAAGAGGAGAGCGCTTAGGCGCTGTAGCAGGAACTGCAGGAGGGCGCTGGCGCGCAGGAGAGCGCTGACGCGCTATAACAGGAACTACAGGAGGGAGCGCAGGAGATCGTGGGCGCGCAGGGGGACCCTGGCACGTATGAACAGGAGCAGGAGCGCGCACGCGCGCAAGGGAGTGCAGTGGCACTAGGTCAGGAACAGCAGCAAGACGGCGCATAGGGGGTGCCTAGCGCTTAAGGGACTGAGGCACAGTTTTGCGCTCAAGTCCCTTGTGCCCCGAAGGGACCGGTGCCTGTACAATGACAGGATCAGCATCCTTGAAGGGTGATGGCAGGACAGCAGGTCTGGAGGGTGACAGGTCAGGGGGTCCCGAAGGACAACCTTCCACCGAAGGAGATCGCGAACGATCTTCGGAGAGGTCTAAGGTGGTAGCTGGCAGGATCGGAGAACGATGAGTCTCCTCAGCAGAGGACTGCGGGGACGACGAGCTGAAAAGGCGCCTCCTAACTCCCTTGTGAGGAGAAGGAAGTCCTCTACGGTGAAGGGGAGGATGAACTTTCCGCCTTATACGCCCTCTAAGGGCCATGGGATCAGCAAGCTGACCTTCGTAAGGCCTCAGCAGAGGAGTCTCTGTAAGTGAACTCCCCCGGGGGGGAGAATCACCAGCAGGAGAGACCGTGGGACTAAGTTCCGCCCTCGAAAGATGTTCGGAGGGGGAATCATAGCCTTCAGCTACCTCAGCAACAACAGGAGCAGTTTGATCCGACACACCGGAGGCCTCCGTTATAACAACGTCGACGATAGACAGAGGATCTACGTCTGCTATCGCCGGCGACTGTTTAACAGCTGCTCCCAGCTTGATTATATCAAACAGGGCTTCCTTGAAGGGCGAACCCTGAAGCCCCAAGGAAGACCAAAGCTGTAACAAATCACGATTAGGCACAGGGAAATCAATATCCTCCTCCGAGGGAAGAGGGGCAGCTGCCTCGCTATGGGAGGCAACTACCTCTCCCGCACCCCGGGATCAGTCAACAGAACAACGGTCTATGCTCCCCTTCGACGGTCTCTCGGAAGAGACCGATCGAGTGGGAGCTTTGGAGGAGGTTTGGGCTACGGAAGAAGAGCCTTGGGATTTTCTCTCTTCAAAGAAGCCTTTGGAGGAGAAATATCCCTTTTGGACTTCTTCTTCCGGCGCCGGCCAAACCTCTCCCACTGGGAGGTAGACCACTCCCTACACTCACCGCATACATTACCCTTTTCACACCGTTGGCCCCTACAATGAGGACACAAGGTATGAGGATCTGTGTCTACCGCCGACATAAAGGTCCCACAAGGGCAGTCAGGTAAACCAGACTAATGGCAGTCAAAGCGAGGGTGAGAGCAGACACGTCTGCTCTTCACCCGAGCCAAAAGTAAAGTGAAGTATTCACCGGTGTGTGTAAGGGGGGGTAGCAAGCTACCCCTCCCTACCCCCCGCTAAATAGCAGTGGGGTAGTAAACCCTCGTTAAAACTCTAATGGCTTGTCATTCAGCTCCGCCGAAGTAATAACCCATAATAAATAGCGTGGTTTGTATTTCAGTTTCGGAACAAATGTACTTTGACCTTGTCATCTATTGTTTATCAATAAATGTATATTTGAATTTTGCGTCTCTTTTCACCCAAAAAATTCCAAATAAATAAATGTGTCAGAGCATTTCATTACAACCTTTCATATTGAAAATATATTCTGAACATATACAATATTTGTTCTAAAGCTAACAAACCTTATAATTGTGTGTTTTTATCAGGTGTATCAGTCCCTGGTTAAGACTGTTTTCATATACCTTGATTGTATTACTGACTTATACAATTTTCCTACATGGATTAAAACCTGTCTATCTTGCATGCGACTCACCAAGTAGACCGGGGGAGGTGTCGGTAGTCAATACATACATTTGTTCCTTTCAGAATACAAACTCTGTTTTACAAAATTATATGATGAAACCAATATACCTGTTTGTTGGCTATATTTTTCATACGAATTCACAATCCTCGAGTTTTTTCCTAGAGTCTGCCATGACTCTTCCCTGTAGGGGGCAGGAAACACTGACATAGTCCATGATCAGTTGAAATCGTGTATGACGGTAACACCATGTGTCTCTAGGTCTAAATGACCAAGGAAAATTTATCTCGCGGTTTTTGGAACTATTGGGAAATCCAGATACATTAATGCTCTGGTAAACTTCGATCAGGACGACATGGCCTGAGCCCAAAAAACGGATTTTGAGCGAAGCGAAAAATCCATTTTTGGGTGAGGTAGCCATGTCGTTCTGATGGACCCACCCTCCTTTTATAAAAGGCTGAAAGAATCCCTCCCAAAAGTACTGTATCTGTAGCACCTCGCTGACGCTACAAGGAATAACAAGATGGCGCCTGGTAGTGACATCATACAGCTACTCAGCAGTAGGAGTAGAGCGTGCCTTAATAACGGCTCTCCTCCGATTCTTGCCACTTTCCCCTCTCGAAGCGAAAACGTTTTTCTAGGTGTAGATAGCTATTTGGCGTGTCAAGAATACGTCCTCTGATATAATGCGATATCCCTAAAGGCGAAAGCCAGGGATATTCGCGCCAGGAGTTAGAATTCTGGATACCTTAAGTAAAATTCTCTGGGATATATCCCTGTAGTTAAATATAACCTAGGAAGCTACTCTAAAGGAACTTCCATCAGGACGACATGGCTACCTCACCCAAAAACAGATATTTCGCTTCGCTCAAAATCCGTTATTTGGGCTCAGGCTATGTCATAATGATGGAAGGGTTCCTAAAGGTAGCCTTCTAAGAGATATTTGCTACAGTGATGCTCCCATAGAATTAAAACCAAAGGTCTCCAGGATTCCAACTCCTAGCACGAGTATCCAATAAAGGATATCGTATAATATCAGGGGACGTATTTTAGATACGACACATGGCAATCTTCACCCTGAATAGATTGAACACTTCGATGTAAGTGGGAAGAGTGGCAAAAAGAAAGGGGTGCCGTTCTAAGTACCCGGTGGATCCACTTCCCTACTAACACTGCGACGCCATTCCTATTCTTGTAGCCTGCTAAGAGTGTGTGTGCTCTCCCTTAACCCGGTGTTTTTCTCAAATTTTGGAATTTTCTCATTATGCAATCATCAGCATCTTCATCATCTGGAAAGTTGAGTATTCATTCTTTCCTTGGTGTAATTTTGATCTCCCTTTTCATAGTTAAATTCATTCATTTAAGTGTGCTTTGGTGAGCATTGCCGGAGCCATTTAATGACTGCTGTCGCCCCTCATATTATTGTCTATTATTTAGATAGTAGGGCGACCCTTTCCCGGCTTTTCGCTAATATATTAGCTATTTAGGCAATTTATATAAGAAGTGATATTGCATGCATGAATTTTAACTTTTTAAGTTATGTGAATTTACTTAACGTATTCGTGCTGGAGCACCGGTGGTACTCTATCACCTTTGCCGGGGCTCCTAGCAGTATTATCTCTGCTCATATATATGTTAGTAAAGTATTTTCCCCTGTTTAGCCTCCGTCTTTATCGTTTCTTTTCGATTCTGATGAATTTATATATCCTCTTGAATCTATGGAATATTCCAGATAAGGTACGATAATTATCCCCTCTCTGAGAGAAGAGGCTAAACCCTTCTTTCCTCCCTGAGTGGTGCCGCCGGTATAGGCGGCCGTCACTGTCTATCCTCATTGCTGTCGAGTAGAACGATGTTCTTCCTGTCTCCGGCTTTGAGACAGACAGTGACATATTCAGGGTGCCCTCGTCTTGCCGACGGCAGCGTCGTCAGTACAGGAAGTCATACTTTCAAGCTCTTTATTTTGAGGAGGGCGACATAGCCTGCAGCCGCCTCTTAAAACAATGAACTATAAGACCCTCGCCTCCTCATCCTCTATCATCTTGTGACGCCGTGTCGTCACAAGATTCTTTTGCTGGTATTCTGACAATCACCCCAGCTTGCCGGGACGGTTGCATTACCGGCAGGTGTTCTGCTGGCGGCAGTTAGATCCTTCGTCTCGCTACTGCCTTCCCCCAACTTCCCTTCCTCGATAGGAAGTTGATAAGAATGAGGGAGGGCTGAGACGTCTTCTGACGGCTGTTGGCATGCAACCTAATATACTTTGAAAGTCCTCAGCTCTCTCTTGAGTTGTCATTTACATTCTTTAGCCACCGGCTCTACTGCCGGCGACAGGCTAGTATGCAGATGGGTTGAAGCCAGAATCTGACAGATTCTTCCCCCTTCCACTGGAACTTTTACTCTAGAAGGTAGATTGTAATTGGACATATAGTCCTCTGACACTTCCCGCTATTATGTCCATTCATAATAGTGGGAAGCCCTCCTTCTTTAATCTTTCTCTTTTTTTTTGGTTAGCACTGTCAGGTACTAACCTAATGCCGGCAGACTACTGAATATAATTATACATTAATATACATGTTTTCTAACATATACTGTGTTCCCTATCGCAGACGATTGTAAAGACCACAATCTTTTACTGAAGTTGAGTAATCCTTCAATACCCAGATGGTTTCCTTGATCATCGGGGATTTACAATACCTGATCTGTATTAATACAGTACTACAGGTGGATGATGTTGGTATAAATTACTTACTAACACTAACTCTAGTTTCTAGAGTTTCTCTCCCTTGTAACCTTCCCTATAAGGGAAACTTAATATTAATACGGACGGGGGCCTCAGCAATAGTCTGGGAAGAGAATTCATTCGGATATGTGTCTTTTCTTATTTCCTTTCAAGCTTACTATCCTAAGCTACCATAAACAATAGTGATTACTATTGTTGTTATATATTGCATGCTTTATATATCACTGAGATACAAGACATTATACTCATGGAAAGTTTCTCCTTCTTTACAGGATGATCCTGGGGAGAAATGTGGAGCGATGTTCTGCAACCACAAGGGGAGGGACTTCTGTGGCCACACGATGTGTAGGTCTCATGCCCCCTGTTGCATCAGCACAGGAGTCCTGAAATATTGGGACCTGAAAGACTGCAACATCTGCTCGACCTTGCTAACTAACAGCTTCGGCAAAGCCCCCTTAGTTACCCTAGAGACTAGGGACAAGGCGAGGGATGCCCTTCACAAGTGGGTAAGGGGGTTCCAGAAGAACTCCCCGGGACCATAATTACCCAATGACTCCCTGGGGCGTATAATGTTCCCCAAGGCTCTTCCTAATGCGGTGTTGTCCTAGGAACATTCCGGTCTCCCTTCATCCAGCTGGAGGTTGACTTGGACACCAATAGGACCATAGAGGACATGGACATCCAACAAGAGAGGATGTCAGAAGTGTCCTCCGACACGGAACAAGACCTGCTGCACGGTATCCCTGAAGAGGACGAAGATCTTCCCCTCATGGAGAAAGAGGAATCCCTCTCGACGGCGGCAGAAGACCCTCAGTTTGCCGTGGCCGCATACCAGTCACTACCATCAACGTCCTCTCCACCAACCCACAACCTGTTGCTCAGGCCATTGCAAGTGAAGAGATTGTCGTCTCTTACACTCATGATGGAGTTGTTCCAACAGGAGCAGAAGGCCATGCAGGAGACGTTCATGCAGCAGCAAAGAACCATGCAGGAGAAGATTGACAGTCTCGGAACCGCCAGGGGCACGTCTAAGAGGCCTCTTAGAGTGTCCGATCTCCCTCATTGCTCCGAATCCAATCCCTGGAGGTATGCGGAGCACATGCCCATGATGGATGGGAAACTATTTGTTTCCGAGAAGCTGGGAGTTAGGCCGATTGAAGACCTCGAGTTCTGGCCTACTTCCCTGCTTATCCCGAGTGCTATGTGAGACTGAGGGACGAAAGTGCGACCCGAGAAGGAAGTCATCGTGTTTGGACACAATAAGGTGCAGGCCATCCTTCTGAAGACCCTGAAGGGAGCCGAATATTCTAATTCTAAAGTTTCAGCACTGAGCAAAAAAAAACGCTACTTTTCTTACCCCTTCCTCGATCTCATTTCCCTTTACAGAGAAAGCGTTCGACTGTTGTCAAGGATGCCGACGAGGGAAATCCTTGCCCGATTTTGGAAGAATGCAAGCCATTATCCCTCGCACTCCCTACCAGTGAAGGAAAGTGGAAGGATGTCCACCTAACCTTCTCCATCTCCAAACTAGACCTGGAGATCGCAGGACAGCAGTTCAACGAGAACCTTCCTAAGTTGCCAGACCATCTTCTGAAGAAGGAACAGGAGTCGAAGGAGAAACTTGCGGCCTCTCTCTCTCATCAGAACTGCTTGGAACTAAGTGCGAACAAGCATAATGCCCCAGATATCTTCCTTTTTCTAGCCATGTCTCACATGGGTACCCTTGTGAAGGACTTTTATGCTTTCCTCAGGGCGAGGAGTGCTTGCAGAGAGTTCGTCCTGGCTGCAGCGACCATCTGGCATGAACCAAGGAGGTTGATTACCTCGAACATCTGGGGTAAAGACCTCTCTCCACAGGATCTGGTCCAAGAGGTCATTGCGAGGGCAGCGATGGAGAACAGGAACCTTCTCCAAAAATGGGGTATGTCCTTGAAGAGGAAATCTTCTACGAAAGGAGGCCCCCAACCATAGAACAAGAGGGCAAGGAGACCGCGAAGACCTGCACAAGTCCCGACCATGACCACAATGCATCAGACCACCTTCCAGATGGTCCCTCAGCCGCTGGTAATTCAGTTGCCTGTGTTTAACCCTACCTTTGAGAGGCAGTCGACTTCCTTTCATCCCAGCCAGAAAGGAAGAGGTTCTAGGAGAAGTTCACCAAGAAATAACTTCTCTCGGGGCTGAGGAGGACGTGGTCGCGGAGGCAAATCTGCAGGACCCCCCAAGCAATGAGGGGTTTCAGGTAGGGGGCAGACTCCATCATTTTCGGGATCGCTGGACCTTTGATCCCTGGGCCCACAGCCTAATTGCGAATGGACTCGGGTGGAAATGGAGCAGAACTCCACCCCGTTTTCCAGAATTCTTCCAACACTCCACCCCCTTGTTAGAAGAATATATCTCAGAACTCGACCAAGAAGGTGATAAGGAAAACGAAGTCCATCAAGTTCCAGGAAAGGCTCTTTTGTGTTCCCAAGTAAGACTCAGACAAACTCAGAGTCATTCTAGACTTGTCTCCACTCAACAAGTTCATCGAGAACAACAAGTTCCGGATGCTTACTTTGCAACAGATAAGGACCCTTCTGCCAAAAGGGAGTAATGCCTATTGGACTGAACACAACCCCAAGGATATTCACCAAGCTAACAGACAGTCGTTCAACAACTACGCACCGAAGGTGTTCAAGTGGTAGCTTACTTAGACGATTGGTTGGTATGGGCAGCATACAAGATTACTTGTCTGCAGGCAGCTCAAAAAGTGATCCAGTTTCTGGAGCACTTAGGCTTCAAGATCAACCGCAAGAAGTCTCGTCTCACTCCAGCTCAACAGTCCCAGTGGTTGGGAATCCAATGGAACTTAAAGTCACACCACCTCTCCATTCCATCCAAGAAGAGGAGAGAGATAGCAGGGTCTGTCAGGAGACTAATCCGTTACAAGAGGATTTCAAGATGCCAACAGGAAAGAGTCTTGGACTCTCTACAGTTCGTAGCAGTGACAGACCCAGTGCTAAAGGCACGTTTAAAAGATGCGTCAGGAGTCTGGAGGAAATACGCATTGAACGCTCGAAGGGATCAACTAAGGTTGACTCCGGCCTTGTTGCGCAGAGAATTAAAGCCGTGGTCCACAGCCAAGAGTCTAGCGAGGACAGTTCCCCTGCAACCACCACAACCATCGGTAGTGATCCATACAGATGCCTCCTTGGAAGAATGGGGAGGTCATTCACGACAGGAAGGTGCAAGGGACTAGGTCAGCCAGTACAAAAAATTTCATATCAACATTTTGGAAGCTATGACAGTGTTCCTGACATTAATGAGACTATCTCCTCACAGATCAACCCACATCAGGTTGGTCCTGGACAACAAGGTGATAGTAAAGTGTCTAAATCGACAAGGCTCGAGATCACCACACATCAACCATGTGATGTTAGCCATCTTCTACCTGGTAAGGAAGAAGAGATGGCACTTATCAGCAGTTCATCTACAAGGGATCCGCAATGTGACAGCAGCCGCTCTATCCAGGCGAAAGCCCATAGAGACAGAATGGTCCCTGGACGCAGACTCATTCTCCTTCATCTTGGGAAAAGTCCCAGAACTGCAAATCAACAACAAGAAACTATCTCGTTATGTAGCGCCTTACCTGGACCCTAAAGCAGAAGCGATGGATGCCATGTCTCTAGACTGGAACAGATGGAATTATATTTACCTGATTCCACCAACCAATCTGCTAAAAGTCCTCGACAAGCTAAGATCCTTCAGAGGGACGGCAGCGGTGGTAGCCCACAAGTGGCCCAAGATCAATTGGTTTCCTCTAGTCCTAGAGTTGAATCTGAAGCTGTTTCCACTGCTGAATCCAGTGCTGTCCCAACCGGTCCAGAAGTCGACTGTCTACGCTTCATCCTCGAGAACCAGCAACCTACATCTCATGATTTTCTCGCCTTAGCGGCGAGCAAAAGTTTGAAATCTCAAGGGATAAAGTTGACTTCATCGAAGAGTACAAGTCATGTTCTACTAGGAGACAGTACGAATTGTCATGGAAGAAATGGGTGACCTTAGTGAAAGAAAGGAAACCGACAGAAATATCGATAGATTTCTGTCTTGCATTCTTCATACACCTCCACGAGCAAGGCCTGGCCTTTACTATAATTACTTCCTGTAAGTCGGCCCTGCCTAGACCACTTCTGTATGCTTTTAAGGTGGACCTCTCAGGTGAAATCTTTAATAAGATTCCGAAAGCATGTGCTAGACTCAAGCCTACAGCCCCACCAAAGCCCATCACGTGGTCTTTGGACAAAGTCTTGCACTATGCTTCGAACCTGGATAATGAAAACTGTACTCTAAAGGATTTGACACAGAATGTTATCTTTCTGTTCGCAATAGCCTCAGGGCCTAGAGTTAGTGAAATAGTGGCCTTATCTAGAAACGAAGGCCATATTCAGTTCCTGGACTCAGGAGAACTGAATTTGTTTCCCGATCCTGCCTTTGTCGCTAAGAATGAGCTACCCACCAAGAGGTGGGGTCCTTGGAGAATCTGCCCATTGAAGGAAGATGCCTCTCTGTGTCCAGTAGAGTGTCTTAAGGTCGATCTTCGAAGAACTTTAAACTTCAAAGGAGGACAGCTCTTCACAGGCGAAACCTCAGGATCAAACCTATCTTTAAAACAACTGAGAGCAAAGCTCACCTACTTTATTCGAAGGGCGGATCCTGACAATACACTCGCGGGTCACGATCCGAGGAAAGTTGCTTCTTCGCTGAACTTCTTTCAGCATATGGACTTTGAGAGACTCCGCTCGTACACTGGGTGGAAGTTATCCAAGGTCTTCTACAAACATTACGCGAAGCAAGTACAAGAGATAAAACATTTTGTGGTGGGGGCTGGTAGTGTGATTAAACTTGCCGTCAATTGTTGCGATGAACAGTGGACTGTTTTGGGACTACAGTGTTTTGGGTGCATGGGTATACGTGCCCACCTGTGCAGATCACAACTATGGTTGACGCACTGTTCTGAGTAGGTGCATATCTGTTCAATACACCAGTGCCAAATGAACGTTTCGTTACGGTGTCTTATGTATTTCCGAACATCTGACTACGACAGATAGATATGGTTTTCACATCTTCCATTGAGTGGCATTACTTTGATAATGTATTTTGTATGTTTTTTCTACACGAGAAAATATGTGTTTTATGTGTTGTATGCTGGATCAGATACATACTTTGTTGTAACTACATTTTGATAATCTAGTTGCATAATAAAATACTTAAACATATTTCCGTCTTATTACTGCTCCCTCAGTTACAAGCTAATAAAGTATGTTAGAGTTTTACTAAACCCTTTATGGTGTTTAGGTTCTTGAAGTCACAATATTATTTTCTAAAGGAATAATAATGGCCTTAGATACATATAAGTTAACAGGGTACGTTTCAAACTACCCTTTTTGTTCCGATGGGGAATACAAACCTTTAATCCTTATTGTCAACATCAACATTTCCCTGCCGGGGGGCAGGATGCACTAAGCCGGCTCCAGGCTTAGTATGCGTGAGAGATCTCTGGATTTTCACATATAGGTCTAGTAGACCAGATAAGGAAAATCTATTCAAGGTAGAAGGCACATACACAAACCCACATCTAAAAGTAATTTCAAGACATTTCTCTAGCATACTTCCATCAGCACGACATGGCCTGAGCCCAAAAAACGGATTTTGATCAAAGTGAAAAATCTATTTTTGGGCGAGAGGGCCATGTCGTGCTGATGGAGCCACCCTTTTGCTGACCCCTCCCAAAATTACTTTATCTGTGGCCATTTTCGCTCAACTTGTTTTGAGTATTGTTCTCCTGTTTGGTCTTCAGCTGCTGGTTCTCATCTTAATTTGTTGGACAGAAACTTACGGTCTATTAAATTTCTTATTCCTGATCTAGATATTAATCTCTGGCACCGTCGTTCAATTAGTTCATTATGCATGTTGCATAAGATTTTTCATAACTCTGACCATCCTTTACATTCAGATCTCCCGGGACAATTCTATCCTGTTCGTAATACTAGGCAGGCAGTTAATTCTAATAGCCAGGCCTTCTCCATCACGAGACTCAATACTACGCAGTACTCTAGAAGTTTTATTCCAGCAGTTACCAAATTGTGGAATGATCTTCCTAATCGGGTGGTTGAATCAGTAGAACTTCAAAAGTTCAAAGTTGGAGCAAATGCTTTTTTGTTGACCAGGCGGACATGAGTCTTTTTATAGTTTATTTATGACATATTTGTTTTTGATGCTGTTAATAGTTTATATATGACATGTCTGTTTTGACGTTGTTACTGTTTTTAGAATGATTTATTGTTAATTTGTTCTCTTCATTTATTTATTTCCTTATTTCCTTTCCTCACTGGGCTATTTTTCCCTGTTGGAGCCCCTGGGCTTATAGCATCTTGCTTTTCCAACTAGGGTTGTAGCTTGGATAGTAATAATAATAATAATAATAATAGGAATGGCGTCGCAGTAGTAGTAGGGAAGGGGATCCACCGGATACTTAGAACGGTACCCCTTCCTTTTTACCACTCTTCCCCCTTACATCAAAGTGTTAAATCTATTCGGGGTGAAGATTGCCATGTGTCATATCTAAAATACGTCCCCTGATATTATATGATATCCTTTATTGGATACTCGTGCCAGAAGTTGGAATCCTGGAGACCTTTGGTTTCAATTCTATGGGAGTATCACTGTAGCAAATAACCCTTAGAAGGCTACATTTAGGAACCCTTCCATCAGGACGACATGGCCCTCTCACCCAAAAATAGATTTTTCACTCTGATCAAAATATCAAAATCCGTTATATATATATATATATATATATATATATATATATATATATATATATATATATATATATATATATATATATATATATAATCCCCTAAATTTAGGAGTGAAGTTTGACTCATTGGTGTGGTAAACCTCCAGCCCATTTATATATATATATATATATATATATATATATATATATATATATATATATATATATATATATATATATATATATATGTATGTATGTATATGTGTATACATATGTATATGTAGGCTATATATATATATATATATATATATATATATATATTTATATATATATATATATATATATATATATATATATATATATATATATATATATATATATATATATATATATATATATATATATATATATATATATATATATATACACACACATATATATATATATATATATATATATATATATATATATATATATATATATATATATATATATACATATATATATATATATATATATATATATATATATATATATATATATATATATATATATATATATATATATTTATAGTTATTTATCCTACTCATAGAGTTTGTAATCCATATTAGAGTAGGAGATGGTGAAGAAGGATTGGTCTGGATTGGTAAAAGGAAATTAGCAGACCTAAAGTATGCTGATGATGCTGTCCTTATCAGCAAAACTCCACAAGCTTTGCAATGCTTGCTTACTTGACCACATGAAATATCATACGAGGTTGGACCCAAGATATATAGAAGAAAGATAGAGGATGAGAACGGAGTATTATTATTATTATTATTATTATTATTATTATTATTATTATTATTACTTGCTATGCTACAACCTTAGTTGGAAAAGCAGGATGCTATAAGCCCGGGGCTCCAACAGAAAAAATAGCCCAGTGAGGAGAGGAAACAAGGAAAAATAAAATATTTTAAGAGCAGTAACATTACAATAAATCATTCCTATATAAACTATACAAAAATTTAACAAAACAAGAAGAAGAGAAATATAAAAGAATAGTGTGCCCAAGTGTACCCTCAAGCAAGAGAAATCTAACCAAAGACAGTGGAAGACCATGGTACAGAGGATATGCCACTACCCAAGACTAGAGAACAATGGTTTGATTTTGGAGTGTCATTCTCCTAGAAGAGCTGCTTACCATAGGTAAAGGGTCTCTTCTACCTTTACCAACAAGAAAGTGGCCACTGAACTATTAAGAGTGCAGTAGTTAACTCCCTAAGAGAAGAAGAATTGCTTGGTAATCTCAGTGTTGTCAGGTGTACGAGGACAGAGGAGAATATGTAAAAAATAGGCCAGACTATTTGGTGTATGTGTAGGTTGACTGATTGATTAATTTAAAGTTTTCTGGCATCCTGACATCTAAGGTCATTGATGCTTTCGCGGCATCACGTTATATCTCCATTCAATATTCCTTTCACCTTATTCTGAACCAAACTATCCCAATGCTGTTGCCAACTATCATAAACCAACTTGTCAATGCTAGGTAAAAAATTATTACTGGGAATGGGATACCTTCTGGGTAGCAACTCAGCTGCAGCATTCTTGGCCAGTGAATCTGCCTTCTCATTTCCAGACACACCTATGTGTGGCGGAACACAGCAAAATCGAACTGTTATACCTTTCATACCAATAATTAAGAGAAAATGAACCGTAACCAGAGAGAAAGATTCAAATTAGCACTGTCTGGACAGTCAAAGGACCCCACAACTCACTAGCGGTAGTATCTCAAGGGGTGGCTGGTGCCCTGGCCAACCTACTACCTACAAATGGAAGATGAAATATCATTGAAAGGGAAAAGGATGAAGTAGAATCATTCAAGTATCTAGGAACTACAGGGTCTTTAGAATTAGTTTATTGAAAGATTGAAAAAAGAAAATTAGACAATGGCTAGTTTAAGTAAAATTTGGAAATCAAATCACCTGAAATTACATTTAAAAATCAGGCTATATATCAGTTTAGTGAGATGTGTTACTGTATGGACATGAGTTGTGGTATGACAATGAAACAATATTCAACAGATTTTGTAGATTTGAGAACAAAGACCTCAGAAAAATATTGGGAGTTGAATGGCAGGACAAGAATAGAAATGAAACTATAAGAGTGCCATATATGGATGGGATCATGGTGAGAGGTAGATGGAGATGATTTGGGCATACTCTTTGCACTCCCCAAAGAGAGATTAGTTCACCAAACTTTCAACTGGACTTCACAAGGCCCTAGAAAAGTTGGAAGACCCAGGCCTACATGGCTGAGGACTATGAAGCATGAAGTAGGAGATGCTGAATGGAGAAGTAATGATTTAAAGGCTCTAGATAGAGATGACTTGCAAAAATAGGCGTAGGAGGAATGATGATGATATATACACAGTACATACCTTTTCATAGAAAAGATAAAAGTAAATTGGGGCTTACCTGTAAACAAATCAATTCCCGATTCCAGCTGACAGGGTTTCCGATGCTGTGCCACAATATAGGGGAAGATGAAAGTGAAAGGAAAGGGCCAGGTAATCTTCACTTTCCTTCAAGTCTAACACATGACCTCCATCCTTCATCCGATGCTAAAAAGTTCTGTGAAAGGAGCTGAGACAACTATACCACCTAATGTGTAGCTACTACAGGTCCTAGTGAAAATGTCTAGAAACCTGTGCATTGATTCCAACAGGTAAATGGCAGTAAAGGTTGTCCAACGTTTCTACATGCCTCCTTGGAGACCTGCGCCACAGAGAGATTCTTATGGAATGAGAGGGCCATCGCTACTCCCCTGGCATCATGAGTTTTACCTGGAGCTCCATCTAGAGCATGAGTGAGGTTGGCGAATGGGTACAATTATGACTTCTCCAAGACAAGAGAAGGTGGTATATAGCCACCTTTTTCTTCACTCTCCTTGTGTTCCTGAAAAGGATCTGCAGGTGAAGACAAATTGTTTGTATACGTTTAAGGTAGCGGTCAAGCGCCTTTACAGAGCCCAAAGGTACAATCAAAATCGTTGGTTACACCTCTAAGTCTTGCAATTTAAGATGAAGAAACCCTGGAATCGAGACCTGACAGATTCTGGATTTTAGCTAGAAGCTTAGGGGTAAAGGGGGATTAGACCTGTCCCCTGCCGTTCAGTATGAGCAACATTAAAGGAGACCCCATTAAGCTCGCTAACTCAGTTGCTAGAGGCTAAAGGGAGCAGGAAATTCTTTTGAAGGAAGCTTCCTCTCTGAGGTAAACCTAAACAGTTCAGAAGGTATCCTCTCAAGGGACCCTAAAACCTTATTAACATCCAAGGGTGGTAGCCTCGCCTCTTTCAGAGGACAGGGATGTTCAAAGTTCCATTTGCCCATGGGAACCTCTGCCAAAGCACAATATCAACTCCTTTCAGCCTAAAGATCTGATTTTAAGGATGAGTGATGGTCTATCACCCCCGATACTAAACAGATCTCTTCTCTTCAGAGGTGAAAGAAAAAACTCAGCTAACCATGGCACAGTGACTCCAAGAGAAGAAAGCCACCTTCAACAACCAGAGAAGATGGCCCAATTGGTTTGGCACACGGAAGTTGATGTTTACTGGAAGTACTGTATAACATTTTTTGTCCAACTTTGCACAAAAAGTCTGTCTCTAAAAGGATATTCTAGATAGCCTCCATGCATGATGTCAAAGTAATTTCCTGAGCTGTGGGATCTCTGAGAGCGTAGTGGGTAGAGAAGATAATACCCTCAGTGTCTCTATACGGAGGAGTAGAAGTTCCGGGTACCATTCTACTTAGGAGTGGACCAGACTCGATTCAAAATACTCCTTATCAGGCAAAACAGCAGAAAAGCCTAAACATCCATACCATCTCAAGGATGCTGGAAGGAATCCTTAAATACTGCTTACAGGTCTGGCATTGGTAAGCAGAACATTGGAAAATTCCAATAAGTGAAGGTAATCTATCAGAGAACCCCTCAAAGTCAGAGTCTTGCTCACTATCTGAGGATGCAAAGACCATTCTAGGCCAGCAATCTACATCCTCCATGATGTTTCCACCTAGAATAAAGCAGGCTGTTAGAGTGATCAGGTCAAGCATTGCCCATTTGTGGATCTCTACTGTCACTTGGCAAAGTTGCAGAAAAACTGCTGCCTTGTTTGTTAACTATGTTTCACACCATTAAGTAAGGAGCACATTGAAGAACCTAAAAAAAAAAAAAAAAAAAAAAAATTGTAAGAAAGCACTGCAAAGCTGTCCAGGAACTAACGGCCACAACGGCAGCACACTGGCTGAGCTACAATATATATAATTATACAGTAGCCAGTAATTTGCAATACAGTATATACTGCAAACAGAAAACTATAGTATGATTATACAGTAGTTAGTTTCTAACATATCTTGGGTACCCTTGTGCGGGCTTCTGCTGAGACCGTTCCTATATTGAAAGAATAGCATTCCTTCAATATTCTGATTAGAAATCAGTCACCCTTACCCCACAGTGTTAAGAATAAAAAGGGCAGTGATTTGCACACTTCTCTACCCCTAGGGATTAGAAACCTTTCATTGGAGTTCCCTTGATAGAGGAATCTCCTTATAGTTAATACTGAGGGGAGGTAACAGCATTTGCTTGCAGGGGATACACAAGTATGTGTCTCCCACTATCCCTTTCTAGCTTACTATCCTAAGCTATTTTAGTTAAAAGATGACCTTTACATATTGCTTATCAGTGAGATAATCAATTGTATACTCATTCTGTTTTCCTTTCTTTACAGGAGGAACCCCGGATGACATGTGTTGCAGTCCTCTGCAATATCAAGAGTAAGTGTTTTTATGGTCATAATACATGCAGGTTTCATGCCCCCTGCAATATTATTTCCGAATCCCTGCATTATTGGAACCCGCAAGTTTGCAATGTATGTCGGACCTTAATGTCTGAGGGTTTCCAGATTCCCAAGTCGATAGAGTCTAGGGATGCAGCTCGTAACAAACTACGCAACTGGGTGAGAGGCTTCCAGAAGATCTCTCAGGGACCATACCTACCTAATGATAGGATGCGTAACCTACTATTCCCGAAAGCAGGTAAGGAAATAGTGGGGCCCCAGGCACGATTCACACCTCCCTGCGGCCAGATAGCATTTGGGACGGAGGGCAGAAGGCCCCCACGGGAAGAGGGGGATAATGTCGTGTCGGAACTGTTTCCGTCTGTGCCAGCTCTAGAGCCATTAACATCGACATCTTCACCCCCTACCCCTCTATTAGATGGAATGGACCAATTATGGGCCCAAATGAAAGATCTAATAGAAAAATTTCGCAAACAGGACGAAAAAGAGGGAGTGGAATGCAAGATAGAGCTCTGTGAAGCTCCACTTGTCGCTCCCCCAAGGGTCATACAAACGACCCAGAGACCAAGACCTTCCGACATGCTCCAAAACCATTCCCTGGAGGTTTGCGGAGCTTTTGCCGAATTTAAACGGCAAACTCTACATCTCGGAGAAGATGGGGGCTGTTCCTTTGGACAAAATTCAGTTTTGGCCAAGCTTTGACGCTTTCCCTACTTGTTTCATTCGACTGAGACATAAACCAACGTCAAGAAAAGAAACGGAATTGAAAGAGGTCATGATTCTCGACCATGATAAGGCACAGGTTATCTTGTCAAGTAGCCTGAGAAAGGCAGGTTACTCGGTGTCAAAAGTATTCACACTAGGTAACAGACACCCTTCCTTTCTTGCTCCTGCTTCAATATCATTCCCCTTTACGTGGAAGGCATTTAAATCTGTTGCCAAGGCAGTGGAGGCAGGTAGACCATGTCCTACACTCGAGGAGTGCAAGCCTCTGTCACTAGCCTTTCCCAGGCAGGGGAAGGAGTGGAAAGAAGTCCAATTAACCCTTTCAGTAAGAAGACTAAACGCGGATGTCACCAGTCGACAGTTTAGCGAGAATCTCCCTAAGGAGAGACCTGCAGCCTCTCTATCCCTACAAAACTGCATAGAATTGTGTTCAACCCAAAACTCATATGGCCACCTTAGTAAAAGATCTTTATGCCTTTACGAGGGCTAGGAGAGCCTGTAGGGAGTTTGTGTTCGCTGCTGCAATAGTGAAACACAAAACCAGGAAGCTGATATCTTCCAACATCTGGGGTAGAGACCTCTTTCCAAATGAGGTAGTTAGAAAGGTGATTAAGAAGGCAACCATGGAGAATATAGGACTTCTTCAAAAGTGGGGCATCTTTTCAAAGAGAAAGTCTTCCACGGTTGTAGGTCCCCAACCTAAAAGGAAGATGGAAAAGTCTGGAAATATCCCTCGGGCTGTTCAACAACATTCCACAGTTGCAGTGACCGCGGTGCCACAGGCAAGCGGTCGAATATGTAAACCTGCTGATCAGACGAACCAAAGAGACGCTTCTGGTAGGAGGGAGGTTCCTTCAGGATCGCTGGACCTTCGATCCTTGGGTCCAAGGCCTAATCAAGATGGGACTAAGATGGGAGATAGACATGCCTCCACTATCATTTCCTCAACTCTTCCTACACTCCAAAACCCTCCTGGAAGAGAATACCTTAGAGTTCTAGAGCATACAGGTGGTAAGGAAAGTATAGTCCATCGAATTCCAGGGAAGGCTGTTTGGTGTTCACGAGAGGGACTCAAGAAAACTAAGTGTCATTCTGGACTTGTCGCCACTCAACAAGTTCAAATAAAACAAGTTCAGAATGTTAATCCTTCTGAACATAAGGACCGTTTCAAAAAGGGGTGTTCGCAGTCTTGTCAGACCTGAAAGATGTCTATTGACAACTTCCAGTTAGTCACCCCCTCCCCTCCTACCTAGGATTCAAGTTACAGAAGATAACATAGATCCTAGGAAAGATACTTGTCGGACTAGACACAGTCCTAAGTATCTTCACGGGATTACAGTAGCAGACACAGTCACGCAAAAACCAAGCCTAGAAATGGTTCAGGCAACAATGTACCTGGACGAAAGGCTGGGGTGGGCAGCACCCGTAGTGGCTGGTCTATGAGCATCCAAGAAAGTGATCCGGTTCCCGGAACATTGGGGATGCAAGATAAGCTTCAAGAAGTCTCGATTCTCTTCAGCTCAAAGGCTTGAAAAACCATTGAAACCTGTGGTCACACCACCTCTCCTTTCACTTGGGAATGTAAAAGGAGATCGCAGGGTCGGTCAAGAAACTCTGGTAATCAGTCAGGATTCCAAGACGCTAACAGGGAGGAGTTCTGAACTCTCTCCAGTTCACAATAATGACAGACCCAGTGCTAAGAGCACAGCTGAAAGATGCGTTAAGAGTCTGGAGAAGATACGCATCAAACGATCGAAGAGATCTAAAAAGACCGATATCGGTCCTTCCTTAACAGCTTCCCTAACAGGGGTCAAAGGCCAAAAGTCCCAAGACCATGTTGGTCCTGTAATGGGTGGGGAAACTCTCCACGCAGATCAGACCTCCTAAGGCTGATCTGGGACATCAAAGCGATAACGAGACGTCAGAATCAACAGTACAGTACTAGAGAACGTCTCATACAGTCTAGGTGACGTTAACCATCCCTTACCTAAAGGGATGACACCTGTCAGCAGTTCATATGCAATCGATCCGCAATGCGACAGTGGATGCTCTACTCGGGCTCAAGCTGATAGGGTTAGAATGGTCCATAGACGAAGATCTATTCTCTCCCAGGTGGGAACAAGTCCCCGAGCTGCAGATCGACCTCTTCATCACGAGCGTCTTCAAGAAACTACCTCGATATGTAGCCCCATACGAGGATCCTCTGGTGGAAATCACAGCCGATCTCCTGCTGAAGTTCCTCAATATGCTGAGATCCTTCCAAGGAGTGGCTCAGTTGGCTCCCAAGTAGCCCAAGAGCAATCTGTTCCCTTCAATGAAGGAACTGAAGCTGAGGCTGGCCCTAGTTCTGAACCCAGGACTATCTCAGAAGGTTCAGAAGTTAATTGCCTTCGATTTATCACAGAGAACCCGAACCCTTCATTTCATGATTTTCTTGCCCTAGTGGTTAGGGAAAAATTTGGGATCTAAGAAGGTAATATGGAATTCTTAGAAGAATACAAGTCTAAGTCAACGAGAAGACAATACAAATCTTCTTGGAAAAAGTAGGTTGCTTTTGTAAAAGCAAAAGGACCGAAAGAAATTTCAATGAACTTCTGTCTGTCGTTCTTTTTCCACCTTCATAATCAAGGTCTGGCGGCCAACACGATAACTACGTGCAAGTCAGCCTTGACTAGACCTCTTCTATATGCCTTTCAAGTGGATCTGGCGAATGAAATCTTTAATAGGATTCCGAAGGCATGTGCAAGGCTTAGGCCTGCACCACCACCAAAGCCCATCTCATGGTCTTTGGACAAGGTCTTACATTATGCCTCATCTGTGAACAATGAAGATTGTTCCCTCAAGGATCTAACACAAAAGGTTATTTTTCTGTTCTGTTCACTATAGCCTCTGGGGCTAGAGTTGGTGAAATAGTGGCCCTATCTAGAGATGACGGCCACATTCAGTTCACAGAAGCGGGAGAACTGAATCTCTTTCCTCATCCAACCTTTCTCGCTAAGAACGAGCTACCCACTAAGAAGTGGGGTCCCTGGAGAATCTGAACTCTGAAGGAAGATGTCTCTCTATGTCCTGTAGAGTGTCTAAAGGTCTATCTTCGTAGAACTTCAGACTTCAGGGGAGGACAGCTCTTTAAAGGAGAAACCTCTGGATCAAACTTATCCCTAAAAAAACTGAGGGCGAAGCTCACCTACTTTATTCGCAGAGCAGATCCTGACAGTACTCCCACAGGTCATGATCCGAGAAAAATTCCTCCATCACTGAACTTTATTCAGTATATGGACTTTGAGCGGCTTCGCTCATATACTGGATAGAAATTATCTAAAGTGTTCTACAAACACTATGCTAAGCAGGTCCATGAACTGAAGCATTATGTGGTGGCGGCAAGTAGTGTATTGAAACCTGTCGTCTAATTCTGCGATGAACAGTTAATTGATTGGGACTGTCAATTAAAGGGAGAAGGGGTCATCACTTTTAGTGTGACCTCCTTTTGAATGAGTGTTACCATGGTAACACTAACTCTGTTCAAAATCTAAGGTGTGGAATTATACAGATAGCACTAGTGCCATGTGTACGTAGTACAGTGTTGATAGAATATAACAGGTACAGAAATTATGAAAGAGAAATTTTATTATAAACGTCTCTTCTGTCTGAGAGTGGCACTCATCATTTCTTCCCTTTCAAAAAGGAAAAATAATTTCTTTATATGTTGCATGTATAATTCCGTTATCATGCTACATTGGTTTTACTTGTTAATTGATTTAGTCATTTATTAGAAATAAATGTCTTTAAGAATGTAATTGCATCCTAATTCACCTGACAATTGCATGTTTAAGATGCCAGAGTTTTTTCACTTACTGATGTAAGTATACTTCATATTATTGTATGCTTGCAAACAATGGATATAATGGACACTGATTTTAGTTCGGAAATATATACAAACTATGAGACTGTTTATATATTCAGTGTATACTTATGTTTGTTCATACAATACATGCTAACTTTGAGACCCCTTTTCTACCGTCTAGAATGACTCTTCCCTGTAGGGGGCAGGAAGCACTAACATCGTTCATGATTAGTGATGATGACAGATAACGGTAACGTCATTTGTCTCAAATGATCCAAATGACCATAGATATACTGTCCCAAGGTTAAGGCACTGATGAAAATCCAGATACATTAATTCTCTGGTATGCTTCCATCAGGTCGATATGGCTTGAGCCCAAAAAACGGATTTTTAGCGAAGCGAAAAATCTATTTCTGGGTCGGACCTGTGACGGCCGGCGAAAAAGTCCTTCTTTGTACTTTTTCTGATATAAATCTTCCAAATATACCAGAGAAAATTAAAAGCATGGAATGCAGAGGTTACAACCCTCGCGCGAGCACCTTGTTGGTGTCGTATATCTAACAAGGGCGTTTGTAAAACACTATTCACAGGCTGTCTTCCATTTAGATAATCCCTTCATCAAAGGGGGAGGGCCGTGACAGGCCCTAGAGAATACAGTTGGGTTACCCTACCGACACCCACCACTCGCGCTCACTAGGTCATCCTTCTGCAAGAACATATGGCTTGGCAAGGAAAGGGTGGGTCCGTACAAAAATCATCGGGAAGGGTTTCGCCGGGCGTCACAGGTCTCTCCCCAGAAATAGATTTTTCCTTCGTCAAAATCCCTTTTCTGGGTCGAACCTGTGACGGCCGGCGAAAAAGTACCAGAGAATGCCTTCCAAGCCCAATAAATTAATAACATAATGAGGAGAATACAATCACCATGTACGACAATACTATGATATAATAAAGTAATCGTCCAATTACCAACCAGCCAAATGACATAGGGAACGTAAGGTTAAATAATAATGACGACAAGGAACCAACTGAGTGTCGAATCGCAAAAGGCATCAAACCTTACATGTCTAAGTATATCTAAACATTAAAGGAACGGTAACTACAATAACAGTTAAACCATAGGAATTAAACATGGCAAATATCATAGGGCTAACGAACTACCAAGGAGAGCGGCGACGTGGTGTGAGTGGCGGGTAGGAGGGAGAAGAGAAGAGATGGAAGAAAGGAAGAAGAGGAGATTAATGGGGAGAGATAAGGCTCCCCTCTGCCATCGTTGGGTATTTAAGGGCCTGTAAGATCTTTAGATATTGGCGTTTGACAACCATAGGGGATTTCCAACCCGTATATTTTTTAAAATCATCAAAGTCCCTGTTCTGGAAATCATTGTTGGAGGCATCTACTGTCCGTATATCATGAGCCTGGGGAAATGATTCCGGATTAGTATGTTTAATGAAGTAGAGGATTTGTTGCCTGATACCGTGAATGGAAATAGTACCTCCTTGTTCCCTGATAACCAAGGAGCCAGACGAGCGGGTGGCAGTTCTAGCTAAAAAGGGGCTTGAGAGTGTGACTGTACACGGAGAAAAATCCTGGGGATGAAGAATAATCTTCCGAGAGGAGCACCTATTTTGCGGATCCTCATTTTTTAGCTAGGGAAGCTTTGTCTGGAAAGGAGTACTTCGGCTGAAGGGAGGAAATCTATGTTTTCCGGGTTCGTGAGAGCTGCTAGTTCTGATGTTCCATCACCTGAAGCCATAGCCGTTAGAAATAAAGTCTTCCTAAGAAGAGTGATATAAGAGCAGGATTCATTGTCCGTGTCCATCGCAAGTTTGAGAACACCGTTCAGAGACCAAGAGTCCTTTTGTGGCCGAACCGAAGGTAGAAGCCTAGCACATGTTTTTGGGGTTGATGAGAAATAGGACTCAGCTAGGTTAATGTTGAACCCAACAAGGTAGATCTTCTTCAAAGCTGACTTGATGGTGGTTAAAGTGCTAACTGTTAGGTCTTTGTCAAATAGGAACCTCAAGAAAGAGATGGCTAAATGCGGGGACATACGAGTATGGTCTGCACTCTTAGGGGACCTACTAGTTGTTAACGGCCGAATCATATTGGCGAATTGTCGAGTCCCTTTTTGTCCCATTCGATGAAGAGATCGTTTCCGGTTCAATGTTCGCATCTCTACGAGCTGCCAACTTCCTGTAGTCCACAAAGTTAGAGTTTTGGCTATCCTTGAGTAATCTGACACAGTGAGTTTGGATACTCGGGTCAGTTTGAGGAACGGGATCCGGATGGGACTGAGTTTCAACTCGAGGAGGAGAGGAAACCAACTGTTCTTGGCCAGTGAGGTGGTACTAAAGCCACTGCGCCCGGGAAGGAGAGTAGTTTGTGTAAAAGTTTTTAGAGGATTCCCTGGGGGAGATAGGGAAATCTTCTTCTAATGGTTCCAATCCCGGGGTAATGCGTCCATGGCATAAGCCCGAGGGTCCAGGGTTGGGGTCACATAACAAGGAAGTTAGTGATTCATCTGAGTTGCGAATAGATCTACCTGGAGGCCTGGAACGAGCCTGAGTATCCACCGGAATGAAATTATGTCTAGAGACCATTCTGACTCCAGTGGATCCGTCCTGGATATTGAGTCCGCTCTCACATTCTGGCCTCCCGCTAGGTGAGGTGCTGACAGGAACCAGTTCTCTTCTGTTGCCCAGGCGAAGATAGTGACCAGGATCTGATTCAGGTTGGGTGACTTGGATCCTCCCCTGTTGACGTAGTGTACTGCGTCTGTGCTGTCTGACACTACTCTGATGTGGGTCGACCTCGGAGGAGAGTCTCTCTTCAGGGTCAAGAACACTGCCATGGCTTTGAGAACAATGATATGGGACTGTTTCATGGAGAGTGACCAAGAACTTGAAACATCTGATGTTCGGAGTAATCCCCCCCATCCACTTAGAGACGCGGCTGTATGGAATGTCACTTGTGGAGGTGGGAATTGTAGAGGAACCGATTTGGAGAGGTCCTTCGGTTCGGACCATGGGTGTAGTCTCATTTTCAAGACAGAGGGGATCTTCGAGACCATGTCTCTTATAGGTACTGTAGCTCTCTTTCTCCAAACTCGATTGATGTCTTTGAGTTTGGCTTTTATTAGATCTGTTACTGAAGTGAATTGGAAAAATCCGAGGATACTTTCTAAGGCTCTTCGGACACCTGTTTGTGTTTGAGAAAATTTTTTTTGATCTTGGAAACTATTCCTCTTACCTTTTGGAAGGGAGAGACAACGTGTACTTCGAAAGGTCCCACTGAATGGCTAACCATTCTAAGCGGACTGATGGTTGCAGGAGAGATTTTTTGGAGATTGACCCGAAATCACAGGTTGTCGAGAAATTGGAATAATTCCTTCGTAGCTCTGTTGCCTTCTATGACCGGCCGGGCCCAAATGAGCCAACCGGCCAGATAAGCAATGATCTGTATCTCTTGGTTCCTGAGTTGTTCTAACACTCTCTCTCCTAGTTTTGTGAATATCCTGGGATCAATGTTGAGGCCAAAGGGCATGTCTTGAACACAAAGGCTTTCCTGCTTAGGCGGAAACCCAGATAAGAAGAGAAGTTCGAGCTAAAGGCGCAAGATAATAGTCGTCGGTAAGATCGACAGAGGTGGTGACGGTCCTACGGGGAAGTAAGGTCCGTACCTGAGAGATAGTCAACATCCGGAACTTGTCGCAGAGAATGTAAGAGTTTAGCTTGACAAGTCCAGGTCCACTCTCAATGCCGCCAAGCCTTTCTTCGGAATTGTGAACAGGTGGCTTTGGAACTTCAGTGATCGATCCCGTTTGATTGCTTCTTCTTGAGTAACCCTGTGGTGTACTCTTCCAGGATGGGAGTGGATTTCTGGAAGAAGGTCACTGGTGGAGGAGGAGGACCTTGTGGCCATTTTCACCTCAAACCTTTAGAGATTATGCTATGAGCCCACAGACCGAAGGTCCAATGGTCTCGAAAGTGGTAAAGTCTACCCCCTACCGGGACCACCGCGTTGTGAGGGGGTGAATCTAGGTACTTTCCTTCTCCGAGCCCCCTTTTTTCTAGGTCCGTCTCGATGGCGAGACTGTCTTCTACTCCTGTAGCTTCCTCTCTGGTGTCCACGAGAGGAGCCTGAGGGTTCGGATCTAGGGCTGTATGCAGGTAAAACATCCCAACGGGGTTGGGCTGTGTACCTGGGGAATCAGTGAGGTAGACCACCTGATGAGGGGGATTTGGATGCATAGACGTCGAATCGGAGGGAGGCTGTGATGACGAGTGGGTAACCGACTATCGATTCCTGTCTGATAGAGGCCTCAGACAGAACGTATTTCCCACAACTAACCCGATCAGACCATCAAACGTGTAGGTCGAATCGGAAGGGCAGATCTTGGAATTATCGTAACCCCCAGACTGACAACATCCTGGTCCAGACAGATCGGGCCTGCCCTTTAGGAAATAATACTGTTACCTTCGGTACCTTGTCTAACCTAACCAAGGCAATCTCTTTCAATCGAATGAATCCGTTGAACGGGAATTCTAGTACCTGGGAGTAAATTCTAGGTCCCCCAGAGGGAGGATGTCTATGCCATCCAGATTTATGGTACCATCTATATATGGAACATGTAAGGCAAATCTCTATGCGTTGTTTTTATCGAAGGAGGTTACTTCGATATGCCTGGGGCTGTAGGGGGAAACTTCTGAGTTCCTGAACGGATCTGACTCACTACCATACTTTTGAGCTCCGTCATAGCCCCTTGGTTTTCCCTAGAATGTGTTGCTTTTAGCAGTCACGGTTTATGCAGGGTAACATGAACATCAGGATCCATTAAGGGTCCTAGGTCGGTGACGTAGGTAATTGCAAAGCTGAAGGCTCAAAATTCATCCCCACCTACCTGCCCGTCCATGGGGTCGTCGTCCAACCTTAGAGAGGACACTCTGAGGAGATAGGGACCTCTAGATGGAGCATTTCTTCCCAACCTTGATAACCAAGGGCGGAGAGCCTCTCTTGCAGGCCAGAGAGATTCATCATCATCCTGACGGGAACCATGTAGGCGAACCTTCTGTAAAAGAAAGGGGACATAAGTCTGGATGTTCCTTGAACTTTGGTTAGTGATCCTATTCACAGGCTGGGATCAACTGTACAACTCATAAAAATCAATTTTAAAGAAAAATCATTTAATGTACTATCTTTTGGGGTATAGTTCGACACTTGTATTCATGAAATGTGACACTGTTGGCGCATCCGCCACAGGTTGGCCACCCCTGACTCAGACGTTCAGAACCGGGTCTAACATTATTTACTGGCTATTAGTATTCTATTGATTCATCTGTTCACTGACCAGAGTTTCAAGGAACAGTAGATAGCCTCTCATGGCATGGTTAGTCTCGACCCGGCCCTTCATTAGAAGGGGCCAACGTTTGGTTCCCAGTACTGAGTGGAAACTTATTTCTATTTGAACACTATGTTGTATGGATATTTATTCATATTTAGGCATAGTTAGAATTGAATATGTATAAATATAGGCATAATCAATTTATTTCTATTTGAACACGATGTTGTATGAATATTTATTCATATTTAGGTATAGTTAGAATTGAATATGCACAAATATAGGCACAATCAATTTATTTCTATTTGAACACTATGTTGTATGGATATTTATTCATATTTAGGCATAGTTAGAATTGAAAATGCATAAATATAGGCATAATCAATTTATTTCTATTTGAACACGATGTTGTATGGATATTTATCCATATTTATACATAGTTAGAATTAAATATATGCATAAATATAGGCATAGTTATGTTCATATATTTTTATTTGGACTTTCAAGAATAACTAATGAATATTACCAACGCAAATTCAAAGTGTCATTAAAGTAAGTACAGTTTACTTTGTATTCATGTTAAATCCTTTCCTTTACAGCAAAACAAGAGATTGGCCACCCGTGGTCTGAGTGAGCTCTGTCTGTAACGGAGCTCCGCCATCTTGGATATGGTGCTGTTGTGATACTCAATAGTAGGAATGGGAACTAAGGGTAACCTTGATACGGCTCCATTTCAATTCTGTCACTATCCCCCTCGAAGCGTAAACGCTATTCGGGGTGCAGATTGCTAGGTAGCGTGTCAAGAATACATCCCCTGATATTATGCGATATACTTGAGAGAAATTTAAGGATATTCGCGCCAGGAGTTAGAATTCTGGAGACCTAAAAGTAAATTCTCTGGGAATATCACTGTGGTCAAATATCCCTTAGGAGGCTACTCTTAGGAACCTTCCATCAGGACAACATGGCCATCTCACCCAAAAATAGATTTTCCGCTTCGCTCAAAATCCGAGTTAAAGACTTTCTTGTGGCTCTGTGTAGGGCAGTTAGTTCTGATGACCACCAGGGGACTGGTCGTCATCTGAATATCCCTGTTGTTTTTTGGGGAATGGAATTGACTCCTGCTGTGTGAAGAGTTCCATTAAGTAAGTCTATGGCATCATCAACACTTTCAAACTGTTCTGCATTTCCTTCAATTTCACTCGGCTCCCGAAATCTATCCCAGTCCGCCTTATCAAGATACCATCGAGGCGATCTCTGTAAAGGTGGATGTTGGGGTTTATAATAATTGGTGCATGATCATTAGTATGCCAATCATCTAATGTTCGCCAATTAAAATCAAGAAGACAGTTAGAGCTTGCAACTGATAGGTCAATGCAGGACAAGGTACCTGTCTGAACATGAAAGGGTATAGGCTCCCCTGTATTAAGGAGTCCTACATCTTTATTCTCCAAAATTGATGATGTAATATTACCCCTTGCGTTTACCAAATCATCATCCCATAAAGGATGTCTACTATTAAGATCTCACAGTAAGAGAAAAGGTTGTGGGAGTTGTTTAATCACCTCTACTATATTATCAATTGGAGGCAAGTAAAGAGAACAGATTGTATATTTTCTCCCTATATCAATCTGTAAAACCACTGCCTGCAGAGGGGTACTGATAGACAAAGATATTTGCGGAAAATCTCGACGAACGTATATAAGACTTCCCCCATGACTCCCTGCTCGGTGATCATACGGTGACCTATAGCTAACATACTCTCGAGGGCAAGGAGTATTAGCATCGAGCTTGCTTTCTTGTAGACATACAGTTATAGGGGAGTGCTCAAGTATGAGGAGCTTAAGTTGTTCATATTTCGCCCTTAAACCCTGCCAATTCCCTTGCAGATTGGAAAAAAAACTATGGTTTATTTTTTAGAAGACACCTTAGATGAAGTCTTCCCATTGGCAGTATTTCATATAACAATATTTCCCGGTGGTATCTCTAGAGAAGATCTTGATATAGTGTGTTTTGTGTTCGTCTTTTTCTTTGTGTCTTTTTGATCTATTTGCTGAGGAGGATGGTGGACCTCTACTTGAATTTCTGATTTGTTATATTCATGTTCCAGTTGATCAGAAACATCAGCAGACAAGACATCATATTTATTTGAAGTCGTGACTTTAATGTTTCTTATTGTAAGAGGCGAGAGAGATGGAGGTCTCTCTCTTTTTCAATTAAAAGGTTGTGATCTGTCAGGTTTTTGCACCGTCCCCACTATAGGTTCACCACGTAAATTGGTTTCAAGTGGAACCTCCATCAGACCAGGCAAGGACACAGCCTGAGAGAGGTTTGTACTATTGTATATGGGAGTAGATGGTTTTTGAATACTTTTCAGATCTTTAAGTATCTGTTTTGATTTTTCTACAATTTCTGGAAATAGATTTTCGATGGGAATTTCAACCTCTTTATTTACTTTCCTATGTTTCTTTATATTAGAAGTGGGAATATAATTTTTGTCCGTGTGCTTTGGTAAGTTTTTCTTCAGAAACACTGAAAAAGGTTGCCCTGGTCTTATCTGCTTTTCAAGAGCTCTTTTACGAGCCTCTCTAAAAGTAACCCTTTCCATGGTCCTAATGGCCTGAATTTCTTTTTCAAAAATAAGCATAACAGCTTTCAGATGTAGCTGGGTGTGTTTCCCCACAATGTATGCAATTTTGATTTTCTAAGCATACTCCATGACTATTTTTTTCCACAGTTGGCACAAACAGCTGGCTTATTATTTAGTTTTTCCTTGCATTTCTGACTTAAATGGCCATACATTTGGCAATGATAACATTGCAATGGTGAAAGGATATAAGGTTTCACTTCAAAGATAGCCAACTAGCTTTAATAACATTTGGTAATCTACATTGATCAAATGTTATAATCAAAGTAGCAAGAGGAATACGTTGTTCTCCAACTCTCATTTTCATTCTGACTACTTTTACTACTTGACTTTTCAGTTCATCCTCAACTTCTTTTTCCTCTATATCTGGTTGAAAGTAGGGTGCAAAATGCATTTTACACTATGACCATCCAATGTTGTAAGTGTTTTTAACCTTTCACCTTGTAATGGGATAGTGTCTCTAACAAGAGACTTCCATTTCCCTGGGGTAGAATTTTTGGCTGCCCTCCACATAAAGTGAATATTTCCCTGTTAGCTTTAAAAATATTTACACGCTCATTTCTTCCGTTTTCAAATTCTAAGATAAAAAAAAATGTCATAATTCACTACTTCATAGTGACCAGGTAATACTTCTACTTTTCTATATCTTTCTGTACTGTCATTATTTCTCACTCTCTTTCTCATCTTCTCTAGTGTTTTCTAATCATTCTTTGCATAACGCATATAAGGTTCCGTTACATTAGAACCCGAGTTGGAGCTGTCTGTACCGAGGTCCATGTTTGTATTTTCCAGGTAAGAGCAAGCCGGGTTATCCACCTCTTATCGGAGGATGTCAGTTCTCCTATCCCATGTGGCCCAACAAGAGAAGAGGCTTCAGCGGGGACCAGTCCTCTATTAGAGAGGGGCTGCCTCTCTTAAGGTGGGCATCCACTGGTCGGTGGGGGTGATTAACCCCTCCCACCGGCGACTCCAATGTTTGGCGTCACCCATTACCCGCAAATATGAGTGACTTACAACCAGATCACTGGAGCCCGACTCTTAACAGACTTGGTCTGCACCCAATGGGGTCTGCCAGAGGGTGATGGCGCCTAAATTGGCACAGGTTGAGATGGAATGCCGTCCATCCCACACTGTGCCAAATCCAAAGCAAAGAGATCTATTTGCAGTTCTGGGACTTTCACTAGAATGAAAGAGAATGATTTTGTGTCTAGAGACCATTTTGTTTCCAGAAGCTGGGATCTTGACAGGGCGTCCGCCATCACATTGCAAACCCCTTCTAGGTGAACTGTTGAGAGATGCCAATTCCTCCGCTTTGCTAAAGTGAGGATGGCTAGAATCACATGGTTACTCTGACGAGACCTGGAGCCCTGTCTGTTGACACAGTGGAATATCGTCCAGCTGTCGATGACTAATTTGATGTGTGATTTCGTCTTCGGGTTCAGTCTCTTTAGTCAGAAATACTGCCATAGCTTCCAGAATGTTAATATGAAATTTCCGGAAAGTGACTGACCACAGGCCCTGTACTTTCTTGTAAGGAGAATGTCCCTCCTAACCTTGTTCCGAGGCATACAAGTGAATTGTCACAGAAGAAGGAGGATACTGCAGATGGATGTATGTCGACAAACTTGGCAGTGGACCACAGTTTGAGCTGCTTTCGCAGTAAGACCAGGGTTTTGTGACGAAGATCTCTCCAAGCATTTGATGCCTTTCTTCTCCAGACTCTGTTGGTATCTTTGAGTCTTGCTTTTAAGATTGGGTCTGTCACAGCCACAAACTGCAGTGAACCCAAGACTCTTTCCTGTTGTCGCCTGGTGAGTACTCTTGAGCGAAGTAGGCCCATGACCGACTGTGCAATTTCCTTTCTCATGCCTTATAGTACAGAGAAGGTGCGTGACTTTAGATTCCAGTGAAATCCTAGCCACTGGAATTCTTGAGCTGGAGACTGCCTGGACTTTTCGAAGTTGATCTGAAAGCCTAGAGACGGTAGGAATTTAATGACATCTTGAGCTGTCCGAAGATACTCAGACTTCGTTGCAGCCCAGACCAGCCAGTCGTCCAGGTATACCATCACCTGGAGGACTCTGTTCCGTAATTGTTGGACGATGGCCTCCACTAGCTCCCTGAAAATCCTGGAAGCTATATTGAGCCCAAAGGGCATAGCTCTGAATACGTAGGCCTTCCCTAACAGTCTGAAATCACAGTAGGGGGAGAAGCGTCGGCTTATCAGAAAATGCCAATAAGCGTCCATAAGATCTATAGCGACGATGTAGGCCCCCTGGGGTAGTAAGGTTCATATTTGCGAGATAATCAGCATCTAGAACTTGTCGTTCAGAATGAATTTGTTTAGTGGGGACAAGCCCCCCTACCTGTAGCTCCTCACTGTTGTTGTGAAGGACCTGCTTCTTTCACCGCCTTGCCTCCCGCATCCTCGGCCTCTAGACTGACAGCCCCTTCCAGACCTAGCGATCTTCTTTTGAGCTCTGACAGGGAGAAATGTAGTGGTGGCTCTCTCATACACAGGGTTGAAGGTTGGAGACTGTGATACCGTGTATACTGCCTGGGGGATGGCGGTAACTGAGGCTGTTGGGACAGGAAAGGATTTCCTTCCTTAAAACTGTCTTCTAGGCTTCTTGCCCTTAGGTTGAGGTCCTTCTCAAGGGTAAATTTCCGCTTAGACGACACACCCCACTTTTCTATATGGCTCTTACTTTCCTAAGCCGCTTTGACCATGACTTCCTTGACCAATTTCTTGAGGAAGAGGTCTTTCCCCTAGATGTTGGAGTCAATCAGGACATGTTCTCTACATACTCTTCTGGCTAGGAAGAAAGTATGGAGATCTCTATGGAACATGACCAGGCGAGTCTTTGCCAAGACCAGGAAAAGATCAGATTTAGAATAGCTTCCAATTAGCATCTCCAGATAAGATTGGAAGATAAAGATGCAGATAGTCTCTCTTTGGCCTCCAATTCTTCCTTTAATAGGGATTTGGAAATTCTATGCAGTTTCTCATTAAACTTCTTGCCTCCGATATCTTTATCTAGTTTTCCAACAGTAAAAGTATGTTGGACATCTTCCCAACTGTTTGAATCATAAGGAAGGGCTGTGGAGACAGGTTTGCACTACTCTAGCACTGGCAATGGTCTACTCTCCACTACTGCTTTCTTTACACCCTCTAAGCTTTTAGAAGCAAAAGGAACGACAGTATCCTTGGGAGCTACAAAGGTGGCTTGCTTCCTGCCAAAACCAGAAAATTGGGTTTTAGTAAATTTGACAATTTTTAGCTCCTTAACCAAAAGAGACTGAGCCTTGATGTAGTCCAGGATGATCATTTCTAGGGATCGTATCATCCGTAATGGACACTTCCGAGTTAAGCCTTACATAGCAGTAAGGTTAACTATTAATCGAGGGGAAGAATTCCAAGTCAGAGACTGGCTTAGAACCCAAACCTCTCCGATGTGGAGGTACCTTCACTTAAAGCCATATGCTCAGCATAACGCCAAGGGTTCTTAACTGTGCATTCTGGTAGGCTCGAAGCTGGTTGGTGGAGCCTTAGAAGTAGGTGCCTGTTGTGAAGCTCCTATTTCCGCCTCTATGGACACTCGAGCACGTTTATGTTTGGCATGTAAGTTTTCTATGAAAGCCTTCATAGATGACATAAATTCTATTTGACCTGGATACAAAGATTTATCCGGCGTATGAACAGGGGTCTTGGGAACTGTACTCACCTGATGTACCTCCAGTGACTCCTCAGAGGCTTCCATGGTCAGCAGGATCCTTTCCCTCTCTGATGACTCAGAAGCTGTCGGCGTCTAGGCTTATTACTTCCAAAGCGTCCCGAACTTCATCATCCACATAATCTACTGGTACCGGTGGGAGGTGAACTGGTAACTGGTGACCAAAATAAGCAGTTACCTCAACCTTGGGAAAGAGGAGGTCCTTAAGTTCCATGGAAGGAAGATAAGGGGCACATTGATGAGAGCTCTTCTGGAAGCCTCTAACCCAGAGATTGTCTTCTGACTCCGTGTTTGCACATCTAGGGAAACGTCGGTTGTGTGGAAGCCAGTGTCTAGTAAGTCCTTGCAAACCTGGCAGTTGGTAGGTTCCCTGATTGCAAGAGACTCTTTGGAAACATGACAGTCCACATTTTTCTGGCAAGTCTTGTGGCCACAGGGCAATTACACTCGCCTGGTACAGGTTACCGTTGAACACTCCATTTCATCAGCAACCTGTAAAAAAGGAAAAATTTCAATGCGTACAAATTAAAAAATTTCCATTCTTAGACTAAGCATATAAAAAGAATTTTTACAGAATAACTATGCTTAAAAATAATCCTAGAAGAAACATTCCTATTATAATATGGCTAAAACTACAAAACAATGGAGACTCATGCCAAACAGCTTAGAAATCATTAAAGATTTATGAAAACTATCAATGACAGTGTGGTAGGAATGTGGAAGAAAGGGTCACATCAAAGGAACACCAGCATCTCCAAAATCCGTCTAAGCTGGTAAATTCATTTATCATACGGCCTCAGCTGGCAACTACTGCCACCAAAGCGGCAGTAGCTTGGTCTAAGGCAGCAGCTATTTCTGGCAACCGTGTCATAAACTGACCTATTAACCCCCCAGGCATGTCGACACTATGCGGCAGAGGCATTGTCAAGTGGACAAGAAGAGAGGGGTAAATCCCAAAGGGAAGGGTCCACAATCAAGGGGAGAGATACAGGAATGAAAGGCAGCGAATAAGGAAACCTGAAAAGACCTGGTTATTATCATTAACTCATGAAAGAGGGAGTTTTAGACCATAAAATAATGAGCCGTACAGGATGGCCAAGACTCCAAGAATTAGAAATTCAAAGGATATCCTGACAATCAGGCGGGATCCAATCGACCAACTTCAGAGGACAATATTCCTCAGATAGGGAAGAGAAGAAGAAGGAGCAGATGACCAGTCTAAGGCTGCAGCTAAGGTGGCAGAGGAAATGTCCCCATAGCCATCACACATCCAAGGCTAGAGGAACTCAAGGTGACAAGACTAGAAGTAGGGATAGAAAGCAACACTTCTGCCAAGATAGACTAACCAGGCAAAGGAGTCAAGACTACGCAGCAAGAGGTTTTATAGCTTACGATGAGAAGTTTCAGTCACAAAACAGGCAACTGCTAAGGTGGCAGAGGAGAACCCCAAGGGGTACCAACTCTCCACCTGGATAGGATTAGGCCATAGGAAAAAACAGTGCTGGCAAGCCTAGCCCACCTAACGGGTGAGGGAAAAACTCAAATGCTAGAGTAAGATGACTAGACAAGAGGAACTCTAGTTCCCCGTACAGTAAAGTTATGGCCTAACCAGGAAGGGGAAGGGGCAGAGAAACCACCCAAGAGTGATCTCTAAGGCAGCAGAGAGAGTTAATTCAGGGAAGGAAAAATCTCATCCACCTAGGGCCAGGCAAAATAGCCTACAAGTTATCCCATCTCAAAGTGGCAACGAACAGTACTTCTGTCGCCATGGAACTAGACAGAGATGGGAACAAAGTTCCACAGCAGGTAGATGCACTAGCAGGCATAAGGGGAAAGGGGGAGGGGGTGGTGATGGGAGACTCAGAAATTGGTAAGGCGGAAGGACAGGAAGGCCTAACTGCCACATTAGAACAAGAATGGTGTTCTAAGGGGTCTGCAGTGATAGGACACAGAAGACAAGTCCTCACAACCAGCCGTTAGCCTACCAAAAACAAAGGTAGCCTAAGGTAGTTGCTCACCGCCTATTAACCTACATGTAACATATGGCAGTAAATCAGGAAATTAATATTTTCCTTGGTACTGGTGCAGATACCATTGTATTTGGAGTGCAGCATCTACAAGCATTGGGGATCAATGTCAAGGAATTGTGGCTGCCGCCCCTGAATTGCAGTTGTTCTCCAATGCCGATGGATCACTGAAGACAGTGATGACATATGGTGACACGCTATCTCATAGAAGAGGTATAATGATGTCCTTACCTCTTTCCATACACTTACACTTGTTATGATGCCCTCCAACATCTAAGGATCATTCCTTGGACTTCCTGCACCAAATGCAAGATATGAAACCTAACAGGACTTCATCAGGAACCAGTCAGTCACCAGCCAGCCATGTTTTTGCAACTGAACCTAAAGCTGTCCCTCCATCCCCAGCCACTTCGTCCCCCAAAGAAGCCAGACAATACTATCTCAAGAATTATAGCGATGTGCTTATGACAAAGTAAGTTTCAACTTAAGCCAGTAACTGGTCCGCACATGTGCACTAATCTTAAAGGGGATGCAAAGCCCTTTCCTATTTACTCTCCACATCTAATACCACTAGCCTTTCAAGAGCATGTCAAGATTGAGTTGAAGGCAATGGTAGCACAAGGTATTATCAAACGTGTTGGGGATCAGCCATCACCATGGTGTCACCCTTTAGTGGTTGTAGCCAAACCTAGGTTTAAACAAAAACTCGCAGGGGCAAAGACCAGCGCACATCTCACTATCATCATTTAGTGCAATTAGAAGTATCGATCCTTCTTCAAAGTATTTCTCCACCATAGATATGGTGCATAGGTACTGGCAGATCTCATAACCCGAGGAGGACCAGGCCCTTACGACGTTCATCACGCCCTACGGTTGGTATTGCTTTCATTTTTTACCTAGGATATTTAGCACTTTTGGAGATGCTTATTGCAGGAGAGATGACAATGCTCTTCAAGACATTTAACATTGTGTAAAGGTGGTCGATGATAAATAAGCTTCCAAACTAATTTTAAAACTTCATTTTAGATAAGCTTTCAAACTTCATTTTTAAATAATTGTATAAGATAGGGATTATTATTCTAACATAGGCAAGGTCAACAAGGAGAAAGTTCAAGCTATATAAGATCCCAAAACCAGAAAATCTGACAGACTTACAGTTATTCATTGGCCTTACTAACCATTCATTAGAATTTTCACCTGATCTTCGGGCTGCAGCAGATCCACTTCGACCACTGATGAGCCCCCAAGAGATCCTTCAAGTGGACAGCAGATCATGATGCTGCCTTTGCCACTATTAAAAAGGCTCTCTCAGCCACATGCGCTAGCTCATTTCAACCTAACGTGCCCTACCACACCACAAACAGATGCTTCTCACTTATACGGTTTATGATATGCCTTTCTATAAACCAAGGGGAAGACCAATTCCATTTGGTCCAGCCTGGTTCAAGATTTTTGGCTGATGCAAAAACTAGATGGGTTACAACTGAGTTTGAATGTTTAGTGTCAGTCTGAGATATAACTAAATGTTATAGTATAGCAATACTGTCCGTGTTTGTAAGCCATGTCAAATACTGCAGCCAAGCCAACAACAGAAGCCACTGTTATGCCTTTGAATCAGTGTCTGCTGATTTTTGCACTGTTGCTGGGAAATCTTTCCTGGTGTATGTTGACAGATTATCTGGATGGTCTGTAGTGCTCAAATTTGGTACTTATTGTGTCCCCGCCTATACATCATCATTCAAGCAGGAATAGCAGGAGAAAGCAGATAATTATGACTGCCATGTAGCATCACATTGTGAAGCAGCCAAAACATTGTATGACAGCTATGCACATTCTTTAGCACCACTCAAGCTTGATGATTATGTCTGTATTCAAGGCCTATCTCCAAGTGATGGGATAAGACAGGTGTTATTATGGGCATTGACAAGTGGCAATTATACCATGTGAAGTCCTGTTCAGGAAGAATATTATGGAGTAACTGATGTTGTCACTGCCATGAGTCAACAACTGCATAGTGGCCCTCAAACAGAGTATCAATGTTCACCTAGACACCACATGCGTTCATGAAGCTCTTTGAATGAAAAGGGGAAGGAAAAGTGATAGATCATTATTACAATTATTTATTTATATGTATGATTATTATCATCACTATAAGTAACTGTATTTCTAATACTGTTTTTATTAGGCAGCATTGCAATCCGTCTCTCCTGCAGCCCACCACTGTTCCCAGCTCCTCTAGTCTATCTTATTTATATTAATTAGTTTCACTTATTGCGGTATTTTATATGGCTTAAGAACTTATGAAAGTGTTTCAGTGAAAACTTTTAATACTCATGTTCAACCATAACAAAAGAGTTGTTAGTCAACTGTCCTTTGGCCAAGACTCAGCAACAATTCTTGGATTGTACAGAAGAAAAGAATAATTGGGGTTTTTACACATATCTCTACTATCTGTCCCATGCTTATTCAGGAGTAAAGGTGAGAGCAAACCAAGGGTTGGGGCTCGCAAATTGACCGGTGACAGAGGCAATGTGCAAATAGCTAGTAGGCCACCAAAAGGTGAATGCTCAAAGTTATATGATTAAGTGCAACCACTAGATCGGCCTCCTGCCTGCAGCGCTCAAAATTGACAAACTTGACCCATTTGAAAGTAATTTGAATTTTTTCTAACTATACAAACAGAGGACGAAGAAAATAAAAAAAATTTACACACTAAGCTGTTCACAATAGCAAGCATCACTTAGAATGCCACCATTATGCAATCATCTTTTGGAATATTACCACATATGCTTGTGATACAAAAATTGTTTGGAACGATACCTCTCCTGGGAGAGTGATCTACTAGGCAGATGAGAGGATGTGCGATCAATCATGACCAAGTGAGAGGATGTGCAATCAATTGTGACCAGGTGAGAGGATGTGTGATCGATCGCAAGTAGGTAAGAGGATGTGCGACTGATCGCGAGTAGGAGAGAGAGAGAGAGAGAGAGAGAGAGAGAGAGAGAGAGAGAGAGAGAGAGAGAGAGAGAGAGAGAGAGAGAGGTCTATTCCAAGTATTTGCTATATTGTATGTAAAGAAATTGCCACATTTGAATTTTATCTATTACTTCTGGGCTGATTTGTGGTAAGCGTGAATAGACTGTAATCTATATTTGCTATTCCTTTAATAATTTTGAATACCCCTATTAACTGTTCCCTTAGTCGTCGAGTTTGTAGATCAAATAAGTTCAAACATTCCATCCTTTGTCTATATCCAAATTGCCTTAGTGTTGGAATTAGTTTGGTGGCCCTAGCTTGCACTGCTTCCAGTCTATCTATATCCTGAATACTTGGAGCCCAGAATTGGATTCTGTATTCTAAATTGGTTCTTACTAGTGATGTGTACAGCTGTAGTACAGTGTCTTTGTTTCTGTAATTGAAGTGTCTCTTTATGTAACCTATTAGTTTTGTGCTTTCTTTTCAGCTTTTATACTCTGATTGGTGAACTTTAAATCCTTGCTGATAATAATACCGAGATCTTCCTCCTGGTCCACACTTTCCATTTCATTACCCAGCAGTGATTAATCTGATTGTGGGTAACTATAACCTATGTGCATGACTTTACATCTCCCACAGTTGAAAGGCATTTAGAGAGAGAGAGAGAGAGAGAGAGAGAGAGAGAGAGAGAGACCTAAATTCTATCAGGGATAACTGATAATTGTTGGCGTAAGAAACTACATTACGCTGGCTGGGTGGTTGGTAGGGGATCACCCAGAGGAGAAACTCGACGTCAATAAGACACGACACGGGAAACTGGAGAGGTCTACTGGATAGACCTGCCGGGCATAATCACAACATGCATGCATTCACGCTTGAGTGTATGTTGTGCATGTTGGGACATATTTTGCTCATCATCACAGGGATCTTTCAGTGGGAAACACATCCTGGAAGACATGCTAATATTACGCATGTCTACTCCACAGGGGCGAGTGTGCTCACTTGTTAAGCACGCTCAAGAATCCTAAGCTGACTGCAAAGTCCGGCAAGCAGCATTCCAATCCAGTCATGGACCACTGACTCAACAGCATTCACTCAAAGACCAATTGATCACGAACACGTATATCCAAAGAAGGATGTAGTATTCCTTCAGGAAGAAACTTCTTCCTCCCGATAGTTTCCTTCCGATTTTGGAGAAGTCTGACTCAAGGGTGGCATACTGGCCAGCCATTCAAGATGTGGGAGTACCAAGTCACTGCTAGCATCATTACTGGGAATAAGTGTCCAAGAGTAAAGAAGAAAATATATTGGAAAGCAATCAACCGCCACCATCTCTAGCCAGTGGAAGAATGTCTGTTCTCTGGATGACTGCTATCAGTGGCTGATCAGTGAGCATGAAGAGGGGCGGTTCTTACCCGCTCGCAGCCAATAACTATAGACCACCTGTTTACACCTTGTTATAAAAGTTATCTGCTGTGTTCTCAAGCTTTGTTGTCATTTCACCTACTTAAAGGACAAAGGTTTGTATTTGTATTGGAAGACCGTCTTGAGGGTCAGGTCCAGGTCTAAAGTTAAACTCAACGGTTAGCAGGGAGATTCTTTCATAGCACGGAGGACCCTAACCATGATCTAAGGAGGTGGTCTAATCTCTGGCTGAGGGCAAGATAACTCAAAGTTCCACATGAGCATAGGCAATTCTGCCAAAGAGGAAATAGGAAACCTTTTCAGTCTGGAGATCTGGAGATCTGGCAGTTTTTCCTCTAAGATGTAAAATAAAAATTCAGCAATCACAGAAATAGTGGCTCCAAGAGGCAAGACACCCCTTCCACAACACCAACTACAAAAGATGACCCACTTTGCCATAGACAGCAACAGAGGGCTTCCTGAGGTCCCTAGACATTCTTTTCGTCACTTGTGACAAAAAACCAATCTGAGTGAGGAGATGCTGGATAACCTAGTGTGGTCGCAGGGTTGCGACTATATATCTTCGAGTCGATTGATGAAGGAGGTTGTGTAAGGGGAGCAACTTTCTTAGAACTCCGTCAGCAGCAGCAGAAGGTCCGGGTACCACTCTGTGTGCTTCCATAGCAGAGCTATGAGTGTTTTAGTTAAGTTGGATGAGGATCTCATTTTGTTGAGCCTTCAGATTAGATCAAATAGGAAAAACACATAAGCATCCATGGATGTTGGAAAGAGTCCTGACATGATGCCTGTGGATCCAGAACTGGCGAGCAGATTATTGACAGTTTGTGATTTAGGGATGTCGCAACCAGGTCTATTAGAGGCCAACTCCCCAGAGGCAGGAATTTGTTCGCTATTCGAGGAGCCAAAGACCATTCACATCGAACAATCTGCATTTCAGCTCAGGTTGCCCGCAAATATGTTTTTCTTACCTAGGATAAACAGAGCTGAAAGTGAGACCTGCTTGTCCTCTATCCACCTCAGAATCTTGATAGCTAGATGGCAGAGCTGTAGCAAGAATGTACCTCCCTGTTTGTTCAAGTAAGCCACCACGGTAGTGTTGTCGCTCAACAGCACTACAGAGTGACAAGTAAGATATTGGAATTTTTGAAAGGAGAGAGAGGCAGCCTTCAATTCTAGGAGGTTTATGTGGCATTACCGATTGAGATTGGACCATAGCCCAGAGGCACTGTGATGAAGCAGGTGAGCACCCCATCATTCCTTTGATGCATCGGTGAGGAGCATCATGGACTGGAGGGGGGGGGAGGGAAAGAAAGTGGACACCTTGACGACAGTTGGAGTCTTGCTTCCACCAACTCTAGTCTTTCCTGTGATTGGTTTCTATTGGAACTGGTTTCCTCAGATGATCCCAGCTTTGGGATCGGCTGGTCTTCAGTTACCACTGAAGTGACTGCATGCAGAGGTGACCATTGGGGACTAAGCATTCCAAGCAAGGTAGTTGCTGCCACTGATGGGCTTGCAGCAATCTCTGCAATAGATAAGGAAGAGCGACTTCTTCGAACCTTTCGATTTTACTCTGAGATGGAAAGACCTTTCCTAATCGAGTATCAATGTGCATTCCCGGGTACTGTAGAGTATACCAAATCCTGTTTGGGCTGTAGAGATGACCTCAGAAAATTTACCATGATGACCAGATCTTACAAAACTCAAGAAGCATGTCTCAGTGTGTAAGAAGGGTCTCCATCGACTCTACCAGAATCAACCAGTCGCCCCGATAGTTGTGGAGATGGAGGTGGTTCCCACTAACAGGAGAACCTGTTAGTGGGAACCACCCTTCAGCCTCCTCCCCAACAATTCCTTCTGTTTTCAGATGCTTCTTAACAAAGGTAGGGCACTCACCTAGGAGGGGAGCAAACCTTGGGCCTATGATAGGGAGAGGACAAGACATTTCACATCAATTTCCAGGAAATAAAAGCAGCACAATTAGCATTATTCAACTCTGCATAGACTCTAAGGCCTGATTCACACTATCGGTCCCATCGCACTCCGCTCTCGCTCCAGTCACGGTCCGATTAAATATTGTTACATGATTTTAAATGCAAGCATTCAAACTGGCGCTCCAGTCTGCTCTTGCTCCGGTCATGATGGAAAAAATCAATACACCAAATAACAGGCTATTGTTCACTGCATAAATATATTTCCTAGTATGTATCACAGAACAATATTCCTATATCATTATGCGCTTTCCTTATATTTACAATTTTGCCAAGACACTGATCGGACCGAAAGTGTAAAACCTGCGTACCTAGACCGAACCGAGACTGGAGCGTGACCGGACCCATAGTGTGAATCAACCCTTAAAGGTCACTCGGTAGTGCTGATGAGTGACAACTCCACGGTAGTGACCTATATCTCCAAACAAGGAGGCGCAGCCTCTCTTCTGGCAGTAGAGATACACAAATGGGAACAGACCAAAGCAATATCCCTCTCAGTGAGGTTTATCCCCGCGAAGAGGAAAGTCATTGCCGAACGTCTGAGTCGATCAAAGAACGACAGCTGATTCCGAATGGTCTTTGCTTCCTCTAGTGGTGAAGAGACTTTTGACTTTGTGAGGTTCCCTGTCACTGGACATGTTCTCCACTCACCTCACCTGAATCCCAAACTTCTGGTGTGTTGCTCACCAGTCCCAGACCAAGCTGGGGTGAGGAAAGATGCCTTTAAGCATCTATGGGACAGACTAGACTTTAAGTAATTCTGTCGCTCCGTCCAACTCGACAGATCCTCAATAGAGTTTGAACATCCCAGAGAGTCAGAGCAACCCTATTAGCTTCCAAAGTTGCCAACAGCATAATGGTATCCAGACTTGCTGGAACTTCTCACCAAAGTTCCGAGAGAACTTCCAGAATGGCCAAACCTACTAAGTCAACCACATATAAGAAAGTTCTACGACGCAATTTATTGCCTGTCACTTCATAGCTGGAGACTATCCAGCATCTCCTCCAGAAAAAAAGGCTTTTAGGGACCAACTGCAAAACAACTTTCCAGATCTCTCCAAAAGTCGTCCGGAGCAGTCTACCAGACCAAGCGGAAAACCTTCTGTGATTGGTGTTGTAAGGGGAATATTGTTTCATTCAAGCCATGTTTTCAAACTGAAAGGGCTTGTCCTCTCCTCTTCATAGGAACTCTAAGCTCTCATTCACAGTTTCGAGAACACTTGTCCTCCTCTAAAACTCAAACCCCCTTCTTGGGATGTAACAAAGGTTCTCATGTCTTTGAAAAATGCACCCTACGAACATATGCATAAAGCCTTAGACAGGGACCTTACCTTAAAACTATCTTTCTCCTTGTCATAGCTAGGAGTAAGTGAACTACATGGTCTACCTAATCTTAAGTCACATTCCAGAAGGTTGAAAAAAATTATCCCTATCATTTGAACCTGAATTTGTGGCGAAACAATTTTTCTTCACCCAAGGGGTTACAGTACTGCTGTGTAATTGTTCAGTGGCCACTTTCCTCTTGGTAAGGGTAAAAGGGACTCTAGCTATGGTAAGCAGCTCTTCTGGGAGAAGAATACACTAATATCAAACCACTGTTCGCTAGTCTTGGGTAGTCCCATAGTCTCTGTACCATGGTCTTCAACTGTCTTGGGTTAGAGTTCTCTTGCTTGAGGGTACACTAGGGAACACTACTCCATCTTATTTCTCTTCCTCTTGTTTTGTTAAATTTTTTATAGTTTATATAGGATATTTATTTCAATGTTACTGTTCTTAAAATATTTTATTTCTCCTTCTCTCCTTTCCTCACTGGACTATTTTCCCAGGTGGAGTTGAATACTATGGCTGCATCGGCAGAATTCAATTTCTTGTCCAATTTCTCGATTCTACGGACAATTCTCTTTTCAAGGCTGCTACATTCAGCTAGCAAGGTGGCGAAGGTCATCAGGTGGGTGAAGGATACAATTCAGATTAAGGCTGGATGTAATTAATACAAGTACAAGTAATACTCGAAAATTACAACAGGTAAAGTCAGGAGTGGAGTGTGACGCGTTTCGGAACTGCTTGCTTCGTCTTCAGGCGAGAAGTGAGGCTCTGGCTGGATCTGGGTCCTTATATATCCCGGCTCTGGTTCGCAGAGAGGGGCCTCGAATTTTGATTGGTTGATCGGAGGTTATAGGCTCAGGTGGCAGATGTACGACGAGCTTGGCTCTGCCTCCCAGGCTGAGAGGTAGGAAGGAATTCTGAATCCTGATTGGTCAAGACGCGCGCCGAGCCAGCCGTAAAGTCAGGCAGTCTCCTCTCTCGCTCAGTGGACTGGGCTGAGAGAGGTATCCGAGCTCCCTGATTGGCTGAGACGCGCGCCGAGATGGGATCAAAGTCAGGCAGCCCATTCCTACACTCAGCAGACTGGAATTCCGGACCATGTTCACTGCCAAAATCGGCTTTCAGCCAGACGATTTCTCCATTTGTGGGGGTGTCAGGATTGGGGTGGTCATCGTTCTGGGGGTCTTGTTCTTGGTTCCTAGCGTTGGTACGTCGGCAGGATGGTAGGAGGAACATCTCTTGGGTCGTATTCAACGCTGGTTTCTCGTTCTGGATTAACAGAGCTTCCAATATTCGTAGGCGCCTGCTGTCAGGGGCGCTGCCGATAATTTTAGTATTGGCGACGATGTCTGCCCGGCTAATTTGGGTGTTATGTCGCTTTAGAGCATGATTTCTTATAGCACCTTGCTGGACGTAGCACGAAATCCTCTTCAAAAGTTTCATAGTAGTCATACCTATGTATTTGCCGGGGCATCCTCGGACTGGGCATTGGTAAGAGTAGACTACATTGGTCTTCTTCAGAGGATCGTTCTCAGGGGGCGCTGGATTGTTTCTCATGATCAAGTTGCGGGTTTCTTCAGTCTGGTAATATATGATGAGTTTCACTTTCGTGGTCTTATCAGTGGGTGACACGTTGTTAGTGATGATGTCTTTAATGGCCTTCTCATCCCGCTGATATTCGGCGTGCATGAGGCCTTTATAGTAAAGCTTGATGTCTCTAAATCCGTTGGTGGGGTTGTCGGACCTATCTCTAGTGCTGTCAGACCCCTGGCTGGCGCTGTCAGACCCTTCCACCGCAGAGGACCCAAACCACTTGTCTATAGCTGTCCTCCCCTCACGCTGGACTTGCTTGTTGCTGTAGCCGTTGTTGATGAGGACCTGTGCCGCCCTTTCCAGCTCCTTGTGGGTGTCAGTCCATGACGACCAGTGTGACAAGGCCCTGCGTACAAAGGCCTTGATGGTCGAGGCCCTGTAGCGGGCAGGACATTCACTTTCGCCATTTAAACACATGCCAAGATTTGTGGGCTTAGTGTAGACGGTGGTCTGGAATCCCTCGTTGGTGGAAGAAATCAAGACATTCAGGAAAGGGAGGCTGTTGTCGACGCTGTTCTCAAGGGTGAAGTGGAGGACGCTGTTGTCCTCAAAGGTCCTCCTTAGGTTCTCGATGGCTTGGGTGGAAGTAGCTTTGACGAAAGTGTCGTCAATATAACGGAAATAAGCGAGGGGGCACTCGAGTTGGGAGAATACCCTCTCCTCTACTACTCCCATGTAGAAGTTAGCAAAGAGTACGCCCAAGGGCGAGCCCATCGCCACGCCATCCTTTTGCAAGTACGGATTTTGAAGCGAAGCGAAAAACCTATTTTTGGGTGAGATGGCCATGTCGTCCTGATGGAAGGTTCCTATAGGTAGCTTTCTAAGGGATATTTGGCTATAGTGGTATTCCAAGAGAATTGACCTTTAGGTCTCCAGAATTCTAACTCCTGGCACGAATATCCTTAAAATTTCTCTTAAGGATATCGCATAATATCAGGGGACGTATATCTTGATACAACACATAGCAATCTTCACCCCAAATAGCGTTTTCGTTTCGAGCGGAAAGAGTGGCGAAAAACAGAAGGGGAGCCGTTATCAAGGTTACCCTTCCTCCCGTACTATTACGAGTATCCAAGATGGCGCTAATTCCTTGTAGCATTGAGCATGGTGCTACAGATATAGTAGTTTCGGGAGGGATCTTGCCTTAGCCTTTTCTATGGAAAAGGAGGGCGGGTCCATCAGGACGACATGGCCATCTCACTCAAAAATAGATTTTTCGCTTTGCTTCAAAATCCGTTTTTTGGGCTGAAGCCATGTCGTCTTGATGGAAATTTACCAGAGAATTACGAGAAAGTACTGTATCTGTGGATTTTCATAGGTGTCTTAACCTTGGGACAATTTTTCTATGGTCATCCGGACCATTGAGACATATGTTACCGTTATCCGTCATTACCACTAATCATGGACAATGTTAGTGCTTCCTGCCCCCTGCAGGGAAGAGTCATACTAGACAGTAGAAAAAGGGTCTCAAGGTTTGCATATATTGTATGAACAAACATAAATATCAACTAGATTTACAAAAGTCTCACGGTTTGTATATGTTGTCAGAACAACTGAGTATCAACTATATCCATTCTTTGTAAGCATACAAAAATATAAGTTTTACTTAGTTAAATAAGTAAGAGAACTCTGGCATATTTATTGTGCTAATTGCAGGGCGAAATAAGACGCAATAGCACTCTAATAGACATTTATTTCGAATACATGACCAAATAGAATAACAAGTGTAACATGTTAAGGGGATTATACGTACAATGTATACAGAAAATATTTTTCTCCCTGAAAGGGAAGAAATGATGAGTGCCACTCTGAAATTTGAAAATTTTGATAAAATTTTCTAATATAATTTTCTGTAAATGTTGTATACTATAAACGCTGTGTACTATGTACACACGGCACAAGTGTTATCTGTATAATTCCACACCTGAGATTTTGAACAGACTTAGTGTCACCATGGTGACACCCACTTAAAAGCTATCGCACTGGAAGTGTCAACACCTATTCACCCTAACTGATAGTCCCAATCAATTAACTGTTCATCGCAGCACTAGATGACAGGTTTTAATACACTACCTGCCGCCACCACGTAATGCTTCAGTTCGTGAACTTGCTTTGCATAGTGTTTGTAAAACACTCTGGATGACTTCCATCCAGTATATGAGCGAAGATGCTCAAAATCCATATACTGAAAAAATTTCAGTGATGAAGCAATTTTTCTCGGATCATGACCTGCAGGTGTATTGTCAGGATCCGCTCTGCGAATGAAGTAGGCGAGCTTTGCCCTCAGTTGTTTTAGGGATAAGTTTAATCCTGAAGTTTCCCCTTTGAAGAGGTGTCCTCCCCTGAAGTCTGAAGTTCTACGAAGATAGACCTTTAGACACTCTACTGGACACAGAGAGACATCTTCCTTCAGAGGGCAGATTCTCCAGGGACCCCATCTCTTAGTGGGTAGCTCGTTCTTGGCGAGAAAGGTTGGATCAGGAAAGAGATTCAGTTCTCCCACTTCTGTGAACTGAATGTGGCCCTCATTTCTTGATAGGGCTACTATTTCACTAACTTTAGCCCCTGAGGCTATAGCGAACAGGAAAATAACCTTCTGGGTTAGATCCTTGAGAGAACAATTTTCATTGTTCACAGATGAAGCATAATGTAGGACCTTATCCAAGGACCATGAAATGGGCTTTGGAGGAGCTGCAGGCCTAAGTCTAGCGCATGCCTTTGGGATCTTGTTAAAGATTTCGTTCATCAGGTCCACTTGAAAGGCATATAGAAGAGGTCTAGTTAAGGCTGACTTGCACGTAGTTATCGTGTTGGCTGCCAGACTTTGTTCATGAAGGTGGATAAAGAAGGACAGACAGAAGTCTGTTGAAATTTCTTTCGGTCCTTTTGCTTTAACAAAAGCAACCCACTTTTTCCAAGACGATTCATATTGTCTTCTAGTTGACTTAGACTTGTATTCTTCTAAGAAGTCTATACTGCCTTTCGAGATCCCAAATCTTTTCTTAACTGCTAAGGCGATTAAATCATGAGATGAAGGTTTTGGGTTCTCTGTGATGAAGCGAAGACAGTCAACTTCTGAACCCGTTGAGATAGTGCTGGATTCGGTAAAGGGACCGGCCTCAGCCTCAGTTCCATCACTAGAGGAAACCAGTTGCTCTTGGGCCACTTGGGGGCCACTAGAGCTGCCGTTCCCTGGAAGGATCTCAGCTTGTTGAGGACCTTCAGCAGGAGATTGGATGGAAAGAACAGGAGAATCCGGGTCCATTCATTCCAACCGAGGGACATGACGTCCGTTGTCTCCTCTAGAGGGTCCACGTATGGGGCTACATATTGAGGTAGTTTCTTGTTGTCGCTCGTCACGAAGAGGTCGATCTGCAGTTCCGAGACTTGTTCCAAGATGGAGGAGAATGAGTCTACGTCTGGGGATCATTCTGACTCTATTGGCTTGAGCCTGGATAGAGCAGCCGCTGTCACATTGCAAAACCTTTGTAAGTGAACTGCTGATAAGAGTCATCTCTCTAGACAAAGGATGGCTAATATCACATGGTTGATATGGGACGAACTCGAGCCTTGTCGGTTCAGACATCTCACTATCACTTCGCTGTCCAAGATCAGCCTGATGTGGACTGATATGCGAGGGGAGAGACTTCCCAGCATCAAGAGGACTGCCATGGCTTCCAAAATGTTGATGAGAAAGGCCTCTAACAGAGATGACCAAGTTCCTTGGACTTTCCTTTGATGGAAGCGAACTCCCCATTCTTCCGTCGAGGCATCCATGTGGATGGTCATCGATGGCAGAGGTGGTTGCAAGGGCACGGTCCTCGTTAGGCTCTTGGCCTTCGACCACGGGTTGAGAAGTGATCGTAGTAAGGTCAGTATCGGTCATTTTAGATCTCTTCGAGCGTTTGATGCGTATCTTCTCCAGACTCCTGACGCATCTTTCAGCTGTGCTCTTAGCACTGGGTCTGTTACTGCTGCGAACTAGAGAGAGCCCAGTGCTCTTTCCTGTTGGCGTCTTGAAATCCTGTCAAATTTCAGTAGTCTCTTGACAGACCCTGCGATCTCGCTCCTCTTCCCTGAGGGAATGGAGAGACGGTGTGACCTCAGGTTCCAATGGATTTCCAGCCATTGAAACCCTTGAGCTGGAGAGAGTCGAGACTTCTTGAAGTTGATCTTGCATCCCGGCTGTTCCAAGAACTGGATCACTTCTTTGGATGCTTGCAGACAAGACGTTTCAGATGCTGCCCGCACCAGCCAGTCGTCCAGGTACGCTGCTACCTGAACACCTTCTAGGCGTAGTTGTTGCATGACTGCGTCTGCAAGTTTCATGAAGATCCTTGGGGCTGTTTAGTCCAAAGGGTATGGCTCTGAGAACATACTTTATCTTCTGTGACTTGAATCCTGGGTAGGAGGAGAGGGGGCGACTGACTAGAAGGTGCCAATAGGCATCTGCCAGGTCTATCGAGACTGTGAACGCCCCTTCTTGTAACAGGGTCCTTATGTGTTGAAGGATTAACATCCTGAACTTGCTGTTTTCTATGAACTTATTGAGTGGCAACAAGTCCAGAATGACTCTGAGTTTGTCTGAGTCCTTCTTGGGAACACAAAACATCCTTCCCTGGTATTTGATGGACTTTGCTTTCCTTACAGCCTGTATGCTCAAGAGCTCTCAGGTATATTCTTCTCATGAGGGGGTGGAGTGTTGGAAGAATTGAGAAAATGATGGTGGAGACTTGTTCCGTTTCCATCCTAGTACAATCTTGATTAGGCCGTGGGCCCAAGGATCAAAGGTCCAACGATCCTGAAAATGTTGGAGCCTCCCTCCTACCGGAAGCATCTCCTTGCTTCGATTGACCGGAGGGTTTACCTCCTCGACCGCATCCTCCCCTACCTCTTGAGGGATGTCTAGAGGAGCCCCGTCTGGATCCTTTACCTTTCGACCGAAAGGTAGTGATCTGCCTCTCAAACCCGGGGTTGAATGCTGATGACTGGGCAGCCAGCTGTTGAGGCACCACTAGGAAGGTGGTCTGTGTTTGGGCCACCACTTGGGGCACAGCAGTCATGGTGATTGTGGGATGTTGTTGAGCAGGCCGAGGAGGAAGTCTAGGCTTCTTCGTCTTCCTTTTAGGTTGGGGACCCGCATCCGGGGAAGACTTCCTCTTTGAAGAGATGCCCCACTGCTGGAGAAGGTTGCTATTCTCCGTGATGGCTTTCTCAACTACCGCTTTGACTACTTCGTTTGGGAAGAGGTCTTTACCCTAGATGTTAGAAGATATCAACTTCCTGGGTTCATGTTTCACTGTTGCAGCAGCAAACACAAACTCCCTACAGACTCTCCAAGCCTTCATGTAAGCATACAGGTCCTATACTAGGGTGGCCATATGCATTTTGGCCAGGACCATGAGCATGTCTGGGGTACTTCTTTGGCCTGCACACATCTATATGCAGTTTTGTAGGGATAAGGATGCAGCAAGTCTCTCCTTCGTCTCTTGTTCCTTGCGCAAGAGAAAGTCAGAAAGTTTAGGGAGATTCTCGCTAAACTGTCGTCCAGCGATGTCTGCGTCCAGTTTCCCTACCGACAAGGTTAGGTGGATTTCCTTCCATTCTTTCTCTTCCATGGGCAAGACTAATGACAGAGGCCTGCATTCCTCTAGTGTAGGGCATGGTTTGCCTGCCTCCACTGCCTTGGCAACAGTTTTAAATGCCTTCAACGTAAAGGGGAAGGCTATTGAAGCAGGAACAAGAAAGGTAGGGTGTTTCTTCCTAAAGGCGGACACTTTCAAATCCGAATAGCTCGCCTATCTAAGGCTACTCGACAAGAGAGCCTGTGCCTTATCGTGGTCGAAAACCATGACCTCCTTCGGTTCCGTCTCCTCTTTTGGCATTGGTTCATGCTTCAGTCGAATTAAGGGGACCGTCCGGGTAGGTATTTTGGCATACCAACTTGAAAAATTCAAAAATCGTTTTATTGTCTCTCTGTATAGAGAAACATATCGTACATGCTCTCCAGAAGTTTCAACCCATTATTTTCATAAATAATGATGATACGGGGGTTTTTAAATCATGACGTCATCCTGGGACGTCGTCTGCGCGGCTGAGTTTGACAGTTCGTCTTTGCGTGTTTTTTTTGTATATATACATCGATTTTTTTCGTTTTTTTTTCTCTAATTTCGTACCTCTGGCAATGATGTAGCGTATCAGGGGAAGAGAGCTCAGTCAACCCGCAGTTTGGCGACACACACCAGTACAGTCTTAGACCTCGTGAGAGTGAGACGCACGTGTTTTTGTTTACATTCGCCCACGTGTTTATTAGTGTTTTTTATAATTCCTCGTGAATTTTACATCATGCCAAGGAAAAGCATTGTAAAGAGGGGTACAAGGAAAGAAATTCTTTCAAAATTAGCGAGTGCTCGGGAGGAAAAACTGAAGAAAAGACAATCGATTTCTTTGTCATCAGCTCTCGCATTGTCTGCGTGAGAGAGAGAGAGAGGAACATTCTACCACTACGGAGCTTAGTAGAGAGAGAGAGAGAGAGCAGCCTTCTACATCGGGGCTTAGTCATTCATTTTCGCTGCCAGATGAAGGAGAATTTAGCGAGCCTAAGCCATCCACGTCACGGGATGTAAGCCAGGAATTGCTTTCAAGCCCTCAACCTTCACGCTACGTGAGTGAGGACTCGATTTCACCGCCAGTTCCTGATCATATAATTGGGATTAATATTAGTGATATCCCAGAATATGATGAGAAATACCTAATTTCAAAAACACAGCTAGAAGGAATGATGAAAGGCGTGACTTGTAGAAAGCGAAACTGTAGAAAGTCAGTCAGTGTACACGCAGAAAGGGACAGATGGGATACGACAGTTAGAGTATCTTGTGATGGTTGCGATACGGACATTAGCTACCTCCCCCCAAGGAGGCATGGGAGGGGAAGTGAATGTCATAAACTTGGTGAAGCAAATTTACAAGAAGTGTATCATTCTCTTACTACAGGTATAGGAAGAGCAGGCCTGAATAAAATGGGAGGATTTTTCTGCAAACCTCTGACAGCGGGATCTTATGCCAGACATAGTTCTTATCTTTATAAAGAAATGGAAAAACATTACAGTGATATGCAGAAATATACGTATGATTATGTAAAGAAATTTTATATAGAAAATAAGTTGGCAATACCTGATGAAAATGGCGTAATAGATATAGATGTGTCTTTTGATGGAACTTGGTTATCAAGGGGCCATAAGTCACACGTAGGTGTAGGGTTTGTTATAGACGTGTTCACAGGAAAAGTACTCGATTGTGAAATTTTGTGTAATTATTGCAAAATATGTGACAAAGGAAATGAGGAAGGACAAGAAGAAGGAAATGAGCCAAATCATAAGTGCAATAAAAACTTTGAAGGAAAATCTGGTGCTATGGAAGCAGAAGAAGCAATTAGAATGTGGAAGAGATCATTGAATAATGGTTTCAGATATAAAACATTTGTTGGGGATGGGGACTCGAGTGCATACAATGCAGTATGTGAAATGAATGAAGGCCAAGGGCCATATGAAGGTGTGAAGGTAGAGAAGGAGGAGTGTATTTGTCATGCCCAAAAAAGAATGGGCCACAGGCTCCTAAAAATGAAATCAGAAGTGAGTGAATATATAACAACAAAAAGCGGAAAACAGATGAAAAGAAGTTTATTGTCAGGAAAAAACAAGTTGACCCAAGCCATTATAAATAATATTCAAGTATATTATGGTATGGCAATAAGAAATAATATAAACACAACAGTGGATCAGATGCGAAATGCTATTTGGGCTATCTATTATCACTTGACATCTGATGATGAACACCCAGTCCATCAAATGTGCCCTGCTGGGCCTGAATCATGGTGTTTTTACAATAGAGCTGTAGCCAAAAATGAAAAAATACCATCACATGCAACAAGGAAAAATCATCTTGCAGGAATACCTTATGAGCTTCGCACACACATAAGAAGTGTTTTCAATAGTTTGTCTGACCCCAAACTATTGCAAAGATGCCTGCATGGCTGGACTCAAAATCCAAATGAATCTCTGCATTCTAGGCTTTGGATGAAGTGCCCCAAACATAAGTTTTTTGGCATGCCTAGAGTAAAATTTGCATCAAGGTTAACAGTTTTGGAAAATAATTTTGGATACATGCAAAGTAACTTGATGGTAAAGTTATTTGGAAAAAGTACTGATATAGACACTTCCCTCCAAATTTATGATACAGAAAGAGCAAGAAGTAGAGAGAGAATAAAAACAAGAACAAAGAAGACAGAGAAACAAGGAGAAGAATATAAAGCTGGAGCATTTTAGCTCTGCAAAACCCTGGCAACAATGAGGGAGGAGGCAGCTCCCGACACCCTTACACTAAGTGTATTAGTACACTTAGGGTATTGATACCCCTTTTAAGGGGGGGGGGACCAGGAGCCATGCTGTAGAAATCAACAATATCAACAATAAAAATAACAAGTAAGTTTCCATAATAATGTTTTTTTCATTTTTTTTTATGAAAAATGCAGAAATTTACATGGCAAATCTTTAGGAGCTCATAACTCGAAAACATACTTATCCGCACTTAGGTACATTTTTCTCAGTTATTTATTGTTCAATTTTGAAGATAAAGATATCATTAAAAAGAAGATTAAAAATGCCACAATTCTGTCAGACAAAATTTTAATTTTCATTTTACTTTTTTTTCATGATTATTTTACGTCTAGACGAGGAAAAAAAAATAAAAATTCATTAAAAAAAAAAAAAAAAGGAAAATCAAAATTTTGTCTGACAGAATTGTTCGGTTGATAGAGTAGTTTTTATGGTAAAAGTTTCAATACAATTGGTATTATAGTAGTCGGGAAAAATGTACCTAAGTTTTTTTTATAAATCATGATTTTTGCTAATAAATCCGAAAGTTTTTGATCAAATGACTTGAAATTTTTATATGATGAAGGTATTATATATGTCTAAAACATATATAGAAATGGTGTAATTTGGTTCATTAGAAAAAAAAATGGCGGACATGGCGGACGGTCCCCTTAAGCAATCAGGGTAAGCGTTAAAGCTTGGCCAAAACTTGATGTCGTCTACGGGGACAGCTCTCATCTTCTCCGAGATGTAAAGTTTGCCGTTAGTAATCGACATAAACTTCGCATACCCCCAGGGATTGGTTTTGGAGCAGGTTGGGAGGTCTTGAACTCTGGGTTGCTTGTATGACCCTCGAGAGGTGGTAAGTGGAGCTTCACGGAGCTCTCTCTCTCAAATCTCGCTTCCCTTGCTTCGCCTTGCTTGCGAATGTTCTCCATTAAAACCGTAAGATGGGCCAGTGCCTGGCTCATCTTGTCCAATGGAGAGGTAGAAGCTGAAGATGTCGAGGGTAACAGCTCCGGTGCCGGCACAGACGGAAAGAACTCCGACTCGACATCATCATCTTCCGGAGGTAGGGTAGACTCCTCCTCGGGATCATCCTTTAATAGATCCTTTTCAGTGTCCGTAGACACTTCCGACATCCTTTCCTCCTGGTGGATGTCCATACTTTGCAACGCCTCACTGACATCCATCTCGATGGCAATCTGGACGCAGGGAGGTCCGGGTCGTGCTTGGGGCACAACAATTTCACTACCCGCTTTTGGGAACAGCAAGCTACGCATCCTATCATTAGGTAGGTATGGTCCCGGAAAGTTCTTCTGGAACCCTCTTACCGACTTGCGCAGCTTTTCTCGTGCCGCATCCCTCGACTCCGTTGACTTGGGGTCGTCGAAACCTTCGGTCACCAAGGTCCGGCAGATATTGCAGACTTGGGAGTCCCAGTATGGCAGGGTTTCGGTAATGATGGTGCAGGGGGTATGAGACCTACACGCTTTGTGACCGTAGAAGTTCCTACTCCTATGGTTGCAGAAGATCGCATTGCATTTCATCTGGGGTTCCTCCTGTAAAGAATGGAAAATTAAATGAGTATGCGATTATTTATCTCACATGATAAACAGATACGCAAAATATTATTTTTTAACCATTATAGCTTAGGATAGTAAGCTAGAAAGAAATTAGGAAAGACACATACTTGTGTATCCTTTCCAGCCAATTGCCGTGACCTTCCCCCCAATATTAAGATTATAGAGTTTCCTGATCAGGGCAAACTCAAAAGAGAAGGGTTCTACCTCTAGGGATAGAAAAGTGTACTACCACTGACCCTTCTAAAACTATTTAATATTGTGGGGCAAGTATTAACTGATTTCTAATCAGAGTATTGAAGGAATTCTATTCTTTCAATATAGGATTGGTCTCAGCAAAAGACTGTGCAAGGATACACAAGGTATGTTGGAAAATAACTACTGTATAATATATACTATAGTTTTCTGTCTACAGTATATACTATACTGCAAATATACTGGCTACTGTATAATCATATACTGTAGTTCAGCCGGCATGTTGCTGGCAGGGCTAGCACCTGGTGGCACAGTCCGGCCGGCATGTCGCCAGCTGGACTAAAAAGAAATTAGGAAAGACACATAGTTGTGTATCCTTTCCAGCCAATTGCTATGACCTCCCCCCCAAAGATTAAGACTATAGAGTTTCCTGATCAGGGGAAACTCAAAAGAGAAGGGTTCTAGCCTCTGGGGATAGAAAAGTGTACAACCACTGACTCTTCTAAAACTATTTAATATTGTGGGGAAAAGTATTAACTGATTTCTAATCAGAGTATTGAAGGAATTCTATTCTTTCAATATAGGATTGGTCTCAGCAAAAGACTGTGCAAGGATACACAAGGTATGTTGGAAAATAACTACTGTATAATATATACTATAGTTTTCTGTCTGCAGTATATACTATACTACAAATATACTGGCTACTGTATAATCATATACTGTAGTTCAGCCAGCATGTTGCCAGCAGGGCTAGCACCTGGCGGCATGGTCCAGCCAGCATGTCGTCGGTTGGGTAGTACCTGGCGGAACTAGTCCAGCCGGCATGCCGCTGACTGAGTAAGTACCTGACGGCACTGGCCCAGCCGACATGCTGCCGGCTGGGTTAGTGCCTGGGGGCACTAGCTGACAGAGAGAGAGAAAGCATTGAGTGAAGGGCTGCCTTATTAAAATGTATGTTTACAATAAATAAGGGTGTAAGTATATAACCTTACTGCCTTCTTCCAGAATGAGGGTTCAAATGGAAAGGGAGAATACATCATTCAAGCTTCCATCCAGCCACAAGATCCGTTGCCGGCATTGCCGGTTTCAGGAATGTGGATGGCAGTCCAAGCGAGGACTGAAGAACACTCAGCAGCAGAGGGGTCTCCCACCGGCAGCCGTCACAGCCAGCACAACCTTTCCTGGAGCCTTGTGTCCATAAGGGAAAGACTGAGTGACTAAACAGATGCTTATGTAGGAGCCC
>NC_090768.1:47926686-47931686 GCF_036898095.1 Palaemon carinicauda
TGCCCATTGCACCATATCCTTCTCTCGGGAACCGGGACAAGCCCCCTATATGATATGGTTCCCGGAGTCATGCATGCTCTGCTATGAGCTGTCATCCCTATTCCTGAGCGAGGAGGTAAGTTGGTTCTAGTTTGTTCCTGTTAATATCCTTTGCGAGGAATTAATTGGTCTTTATATATTTACATCAGTTTTGGCTTCATCATTAATCCCCTCTCCTCTTTCAGGCTGATGATGAATCTCTCATGGAGGCGAGAGCTACTCTCCGTCCTTGGGTGTCAGGTTTTGGGGGGAATGCGCCGTCTGGCGCACACTATCTCCTTGATGGAGACATGGCTTCTCGCCTATTCCCAGGCTCTACTACTGCAGCAGTTCCACCGGAGACAGTGGCCCCGTTAATTGAGGTGGTTAGAGCAACCATTCTAACGGAGGAAGAGGTTTTAGTGACGGAGGCCGAGCCCTACCTAGGTCTGGACGACGAACCCATGGATGAGCAGGTAGGTGGTGTTGAGTTGGTGGACCCCCTTTCACCCCACACTCCTTCCTCTACTACTTCCTTTCACGGCTTTGATAAACCTACGGCTTCTCCTCGAGATCCCTCCGTTCCTGTACGACCCAAGGTGAAGCCACTACGTACCTTTAAGCCTTCAGCTTTGCCATTATCAGTGTCACCGGTTCCGAGACCCTCAAAGGATCCTGATGTTCATATTACTGTATCTAAAACCGTGACTCCTAAAAAGTCGAAGTCCACTAAGTCCAGGGCTTCGTTAGAGGATCGAGCTCGGGAGCCCGCTTTATCCGCCGCCATGGTCAGGGATATTGTGAAAGCCCGCTTTATCCGCCGCCATGGTCAGGGATATTGTGAAAGAACAGATACAACAGCATCTACAACAACAGTCTAGGACAGACCAAGGAGCTATGACGGAGCTCAAAGATATGATGGCGAGTCTCATCCGTTCCAGAACTCAGATGCCTCCTCCTTCAGCCCCGGACGCATCGAAGTTACCCCCTTTCGAGAAAAACAACCCTTGGAGGTTTGCCTTACATGCTCCATATATTGATGGTGCCATAACTCTGGAGGGCATAGGCACCCGTCCTCTAGAGGACCTAGAATTTTACCCTCCGGGACTAGAATTCCCATTCAACGGCTTCATCCGATTGAAAGAACATGCCTTGGTTAGGTTAGACAAGGTACCGAAGGAAACGGTAATATTCCCTAAAGAGCAGGCCCAAGCTCTCTGGGCCAGGATGTTGTCAGACTGGGGGTGCACAATTCCAAGCTCACCCTACACAAAGGAGCCTACACCATATTTACAGCTTCTCCAGTTATTACCTTGCCTATTACAGATAAAGTGGCAGCTCTTACTTTTCAAGCTATCAAAGAAAGTTCTGCCATGCCAGCTCTTAAAGAGACGGATCCCACCTCAATGCTCATTCCGAGTACAGTTACTATCTGGGATGATGCCCCCGCTACTTTCACAGTAGGGAAGTTAGACCCAGACTGCGCCTCTAATCTGTTTTCCGAGAAGCTTCCCAAATTACCAGATAATCTTCTCAAGACTGAGTTTGAGGCACGGAATAGGTTAGCTAGGTCTCTCCACTCCATTACCTCCGTGGAGTCCCTAACCTCGCTTTATCCGACCGAGACCTTGTTCCGGGTATTCACAAAGAACCTGTCTCTGTCCTTCCAAATCAACTTACACGAGTTTTGTTCGGCTCGGGTTAGTTGCAGGAAACACGTTCTATCTGAGGCCTCGATCAGGCATGAACCGAACAGACTGATAGCTTCCCCCTGCTGGGGTAAGAACCTTTTTCCTCAGGAGGAGGTGAACAAGGTACTACAAGGCGCTGCGAGAGCAAACCAAAATTTGCAAGTGAGGTGGGGCCTCACTGCCAAAAGGAGGGTTGAGGTTCAAAAGCAAACCTTCTTCAGGAAGAAACAGAGGTTTGCCCCTTACAAGACGAGCCGAGGTCACTACCAGCAATCGTCGGTTACCCACTCGTCTTCACAGTCTCCCGCTGCTTCGTCACCTCTACAACCGAAGCACCCTCAACAGGTGGTCTACCTCACTGCTCCCCCAGGTACCCAACCCAACCCCGTTTAGATGCCCTCACCCGCATGCAACCCTAGCTACAAACCCTCAGGTCCCTTTCGTGGACACCAGAGAGGTAGCTACAGGGCTAGAGGACAGTTCTGTCAACGAGGCGGACCTAGGACAAGGGGTTCTCGAGGGGGGAAGGGACCTAGATTCACTCCCTCGCAATGATATAGTCCCGGTAGGGGGGAGACTTTACCACTTTCGAGACCATTGGACCTTCAGTCCGTGGGCTCACAGCATAGTCTCCAAAGGCTTGGGGTGGAAATGGTCACAAGGTTCTCCTCCTCCACCAGTGGCCTTCTTCCAGAGACCCACTACCATTCTGAGAGAGTACACCACCGAGTTACTAAAGAAAAAAGCAATCAAGCGGGTTCGATCGCTGAAGTTCCAAGGCCGCCTGTTCACAGTTACGAAGAAAGGCTCGTCAGCATTGAGAGTGGTCCTGGACTTGTCAAAGCTAAATTCTTACATCCTCTGCGACAGGTTCCGGATGTTGACCATCTCTCAGGTACGGACCCTGCTTCCCCGTGGGGCCGTCACCACCTCTATCGATCTTACCGACGCCTATTATCACGTACCAATAGCTCGAAACTTCTCTCCTTACCTAGGTTTCCATCTAGGCATGAAAGCCTTTGCGTTCAAAGTCATGCCCTTCGGCCTCAACATTGCACCCAGGATATTCACGAAACTGGGAGAGACAGTGTTAGAACAACTCAGGAACAAAGGGATTCAGATCATTGCTTATCTGGACGATTGGCTTATTTGGGCTCGGTCAGCCCTGGAGTGCAACAAAGCTACGAAGAAAGTACTTCGTTTTCTCGCCAACCTGGGATTTCGGGTCAATCTCCAAAAATCCCGCCTACTACCATCAGACCGCTTCGAATGGTTAGGCATACAGTGGGACCTTGCACGGCACAAGCTGGTTCTACCTCCCAAAAATGTAAGAGAAATAGCTTCCAAGGTCAAGAATTTTCTCAAACACAAACAGGTGTCCAGAAGAGCCTTAGAAAGAATCCTAGGCCTTCTTCAATTCGCTTCAGTAACAGATCAACTATTGAAAGCCAAACTCAAAGATTTCAATCGAGTTTGGAGAAAGAGAGCCACAGTACCTTTAAGAGACAAGGTCTCGAAGATCCCCTCTGTCTTGAAAATGAGACTAGAGCCATGGTCCAAAACCGAAGAACCTCTCCAAATCGGTTCCTCTTCAATTCCCACCCCCACAAGTGACAATTCATACAGACGCGTCTCTGAGTGGATGGGGGGGTTACTACGAACGTCAGATGTTTCAGGGCTCTTGGTCACCCGCCATGAAACACTTCCATATCAATGTTCTCGAAGCCATGGCAGTGTTCTTGACCCTGAAGAGAATCTCCCCTCTGAAAGTCGACCCACATCAGAGTAGTCTCAGACAGCACAGCCGTAGTACACTGCATCAACAGAAGAGGATCCAAGTCGCCCAACCTGAATCAGATCCTGGTCACTATCTTCGCCTTGGCAGCAGAAAAGAACTGGTTCCTGTCAGCAACCCACCTAGCGGGAGTCCAGAATGTGATAGCGGACTCACTATCCAGGACGAAACCACTGGAATCAGAATAGTCTCTGGACATAATTTCATTCCGGTGGATACTCAGGCAGGTTCAGGCCCTTCAGGTAGATCTATTCGCAACTCAGATGAATCACAAACTTCCGTCTTATGTGACACCAAACATGGACCCTCAGGCTTATGCCATAGACGCATTAACCCTGGATTGGAACCATTGGAGGAAGATTTACCTATTTCCACCAGTAAATCTTCTAATGAAAGTATTGCACAAACTACGCTCCTTCCGGGGGGCAGTGGCCTTAGTAGCACCTCACTGGCCAAAGAGCAGTTGGTTTCCTCTCCTCCTTGAGTTGAAACTCTGACCCTTCCGGATTCCATTCCCCAAACTAACCCAAGTAATCCAAACACAGACTGTGTCAGATTCCTCAAGGATAGCCAAAACCCTAACTTTGTGGACTTCATGAAGTTTGCAGCTCATAAAGACGCAAACATTGACCCGGAAAACGTTCTCTTCATCGAAGCGGACAAAAGGGACTCGACAATTCGTCAATATGATTCGGCTGTTAAGAAATTAGCAGGTTTCCTAAAGAAATCAGACCACACTCGTATGACTCCGAATTTAGCCATCTCGTTCTTTAGGTTCCTATTTGACAAGGGCTTGGCAGATAGCACTATAACTACCATCAAGTCAGCTTTGAAGAAGATATTCCTGGTTGGGTTTAACATTAACCTAGCAGATTCCTATTTCTCATCTATTCCAAAAGCATGTGCTAGGCTTCGGCCTTTGGATCGGCCGCAAAGTCTCTTGGTCTCTGAACAATGTCCTCAAACTCGCGTCGGACACGGACAACGAGTCCTGCTCTTATATCACTCTGCTTAGGAAGACGTTATTTCTAACAGCTATGGCCTCGGGTGCTAGAATCTCAGAACTAGCAGCTCTCACACGTAACCCGGAAAACATAATTTCCTCCCTACAGGCGAAGTACTGCTATCCCCAGACAGAGCTTTCCTAGCTAAAAATGAGGACCCGCAAAATAGGTGGTCCCCTTGGAAGATTATCTCTCTTCCCCAGGATCCTTCGCTGTGTCCAGTCACTACTCTCAAGACCTTCTTAGCTAGATCTGCCACCCGCTCGTCTGGCCCCTTATTTATCAGGGAACAAGGGGGTACTATGACCATTCAAGGTATCAGACAACAAATCCTCTACTTCATTAAACATGCTAACCCGGAATCATTTCCCCATGCTCATGATATACGGTCAATAGCTACCTCTATCAATTACTTCCAAAACATGGACTTTGATGACCTTAAAAAATACACGGGTTGGAAATCTCCTATGGTTTTCAAACGCCACTATCTAA